>NC_059216.1:3309183-3584183 GCF_020615455.1 Coregonus clupeaformis | reverse complement strand
TGTAATCTCCTTCATAGAAAGCTCCATTACAACTCAGACAGGGGAGACACAACAAAAACACTAATTCTGTCCTTACAAGGGCTGGTCAGAACTCCCTGGGTTGCTAAGCGCTGTCTGGATCTCGACCAATCAGATTGGGGACAGGGGAAGGAGAACGTCAGAGGTGAACAGATGTGAGTTGGGTTTCAATAGGGTTGTGTTCAGAGCATTGCAGAAAGAAAATGAATAAAGCTGACATGATTCCCTGTTTTATCCAACAGATAGTCATATCCCAATCCCAAATGGACCCCTAGATCCTACCCCCTATGCCAGGGCTTCCCAACCATTTTGGCCACGACCCCATTTTGATATGTGAAAATTCTTGCGACCCCAACCACGTGAAAATAATGATGTAATTAACAGCCAATGTTTACTTTTTTATTTGGGGCTATGGCAGTCAATTGAAAAACATTCTAACAGTATTTCTGATTGTCTTCTCAACTCACCATCACATACTTTTAATGTGGGGCAGTCAAATTCAAATTAGTCTGACATAATGTCTCTTATCTCACCACCACTAATGAGATGGGTGTGCTTGATGCATGTAGTGTCGGAGCTTTTCAAAGTCAGGGGGTGTGGTCGACAGTGCGCACCTCATCTCTGCTGTCACATCCAACCTGGATCAATATTTGGTTTTAATACAGACGAGAGCACTGAATCCAGCTTCACACAGATATGAGCTGTCGAAGGGTACCATGAGTTTTATGGTGCTTTCAAGACAACTGGGAATTCTGAAAAACACAAGGTAAAATCATGACGTCAGTGGTCTTCAGGTCAGAAAGTCGGAGCTCTAGAAAGAGGCCAGAGTTCCCGAGTTGGAATTCCGAGTTGGATGACCGTTTAAAGCGATTTTTCCCAGTCAGTGCTAGTTTTTTTTCGAGTTCCCAGTTGTCTTGAACGCACTGAAGTCTGAGATTTCCGAGTTCCCAGTTGTTTTGAATGCGGCATTAATGCAGAGTGACAGCAGGGTATTCCCGTTGACTCAAGAATCAAAACTCCTCCATAGTGACCCGTGAATGCATTTGGTCACATGACAGCTCGATCAGCTGTTTGATTTCACTAACCGGCATGTTAACTGAGCCAGGATCACAGTCAAACGGATTAGGAAGTAGATCCCAAAGTGCTCTTCCAAGCGTTGGATGTGAACAGTCATCACTCGTGTGGGACACTTACTGATGCTGTCACTCTTTCCTCTGAATCCACAGATTCGGCTCATCTGTAGAATGTTTTTGTATTTCCCCTGCATGTTTGCGTTCAGTTCGTTCAGTTTCCCAAATATGTCTGTTACATAGGCAAGGAGATACATTTTATTTTCATTACACAGAAAGTCAACCAAGTCTGTTTTTTTTACATCCATTGTGAATGACAACAGTTCCTCCCTCAATTTGAAAAATCTTTCTGACACCCCCCCTCGACAACCACCAAGCCTTGGTGTGAAATAGAACATTGTCATGCTTTGATCCCATATCTCCACATAGTTTTGCGAACAGGCGTGCAAACAGTGGATGTGGTTTGATGTAGTTAACAATCTAAGTTAACTGCTGCAGTATATCTCTGAGTTCTCTGCTCAGCTCTTTTGTCACCAGTTGCTCTCGGTGTATCATACAATCCATCCATATGGCAGTTTTTGAGTTGTTAGAGTTTCCTCTTGATCGCTAGCAATAGCATAAATTCTTCATTTAACATTGTTATCTGCCAAAGGTATTGGTGTGAGTTTCTGAGCCTTTTCCCTCCCCGCATTGTTTTCACCATATGAATTGCGGCCGCTAATATCAAAGTCTCTGCAATAGTGTGTGGTTTCATAGCGTAGCGGGCCTACCGATTCACAGGTAAAGTGCAGCCTTTTTCCATGATCTAAGGGCGCTTTCTGGTTGAATTTTAACCATATTACAATGATTTTGAGATACAATAATAATAATAATAATAGTCATTTACAAAGACGATATTATAACATACAGTAAAGAAATTGTTTAGTATTTCTTTCTTTTTTTCAGGATTTTGAAATTCTCCCGTGTCGCCATTTTCATATTTCGCGACCCCTAGTTTGGGAACCGCTGCCCTATGGGAATGTGAAGATCTGAGAGGATTTGATTGGCATAATCAATATGGTGAAACGTTCACCTAGCCTATCAGAGGGTGGTGCTATTACCATATTGATTGCACCGGTCAAATCCTCTCAGATCTGTGCATAGGGTCCAGGGTTCCATTTGGGCCATGTCTGTTCTCAACAATACATTTCTATCTGAACGTTCTGTAACGCTGAACCCAGCTGAACACGCCCCAGGAGACAGTTGAAAGTGTTGGGAGGAGGGAGGGAGTAGACCAATGATGTATATACATCATTGTAGTAGACAGATGCAGAGAGGTGCTGATCAGAAATGACAGCAGTGCCCCTACTGGTGGAGGAGGGAAGATACAACACTTTTTCACTTCACTTCACCCAGAGCACTGTTGAGAGGCTTTGTATATCATAATGACAGGGATTATACCACACTCACACACACTGTAATGGCTGTGTGTGTGTGTGTTCAGTCAGTCTGGTAAATACACTACATGACCAAAAGTATGTGGACACCTGCTCGTCGAACATCTCATTCCAAGATCATGGGCATTAATATGGAGTTGTTCCCCCCTTTGCTGCTATAACAGCCTCCACTCTTCTGGGAAGGCTTTCCACTAGATGTTGGAACATTGCTGTGGGAACTTGCTTCCATTCAGGCATAAGTGCATTAAAGAGGTCGGACACTGATGTTGGGCGATAGGGCCTGGCTCGCAGTCGGCGTTACAATTCATCCCAAAGGTGTTTGATGGGGTTGAGGTCAGGGCTCTGTGCAGGCCAGTCAAGTTCTACCACTTCGCAGCTGAGCCGTTGTTTTATTTTATTTTATTTTATTTAACCTTTATTTAACTAGGCAAGTTGTTGCTCCTAGACGTATCCACTTCACAATAACAACACTTACAGTTGACCGGGGAAGCTCTATCAGGGCAGAAATGTAATGAACTGACTTGTTGGAAAGGTGGCATCCTATAACGGTGCCACGTTGAAAGTCACTGAGCTCTTCAGTAAGGCCATTCTACTGCCAATGTTTGTCTATGGAGATTGCATGGCTGTGTGCTCGATTTTATACACCTGTCAGCAACGGGTGTGGCTGAAATAACCGAATCCACTAATTTGAAGGGGTGTCCACATACTTTTGTATATATAGTGAGCTAACCACAGCTAAATGTTCACTTGAGAACAGCGCAGGCAGGTAGAAATACAATATATAGAATGGAGAGGGACGGGCACACACCTGATGGAGGCACTGAGGAAGGTGGGAGTGATCTTTACATTCCCCTAGCTCCTGTAGGGTGGCCAGGAGAGCAGAGCTAGGCTCTGTGGTGGAGGTGGTAGGTCCTCTGGTGGAGGTGGGTCCTGTGGTGGAGGTGGGTCCTGTGGTGGAGGCGTGCGTCTCCCCTTTTGGGTCACTGTAGGAGGGCTCGTCTGGACTACCTGCTTCGGGGCTGATGGGATATGTAGTCTCTGGAGACACAGATGGGTGGAGCTCTACCAATCTGCCTAAAGAGAGAATGAAAATAGAGGACGGGGAAGATAGAGAAAGGGACAAGACAAAAAGAGAGAGAGAGTACATCAAACATCAAAGTAACCCTGTTATAAAACTCAGACAGTGAGAGCCAGTGAAAAGCCAGACTGAGAAGAATCTCTACCTACTGAGTGATTCCACACACTCTCGCTATTTGTACTTTTCTCTTTGTGATTCTGTTCTGTGGAAACCACAGCCCGTTTGAGCAATCCCAAGTCCTGACAAGTCAATAAAGCCTTTATTATCCCATGGTGGGAAATGAATTTGGTTGCTAGTGACATAACATTCATAGTATAATGCACCATTGAGCACTTAAACCGACATACGCACACACACACACAACAGTGAGCCTTGTTGTTAAAGGCTAAAACAAGGGATGGACAAAGGCTAGCACAATGACACACAGAGATCACATCACAGGCTAGCACAATGACACACAGAGCTCACATCACAGGCTAGCACAATGACACACAGAGCTCACATCACAGGCTAGCACAATGACACACAGAGCTCACATCACAGGCTAGCACAATGACACAGAGCTCACATCACAGGCTAGCACAATGACACACAGAGCTCACATCACAGGCTAGCACAATGACACACAGAGCTCACATCACAGGCTAGCACAATGAGACACAGAGCTCACATCACAGGCTAGCACAATGACACACAGAGCTCACATCACAGGCTAGCAAAATGACACACAGAGCTCACATCACAGGCTAGCACAATGACACACAGAGCTCACATCACAGGCTAGCACAATGACACACAGAGCTCACATCACAGGCTAGCACAATGACACACAGAGCTCACATCACAGGCTAGCACAATGACACACAGAGCTCACATCACAGGCTAGCACAATGACACAGAGAGCTCACATCACAGGGTAGCACATTTGGCTACAATGACTAACAACATCACAATGACTAACAACATCCCAATCAATCAATCAATCAATCAATCAATTTTATTTTATATAGCCCTTCTTACATCAGCTAATATCTCGAAGTGCTGTACAGAAACCCAGCCTAAAACCCCAAACAGCTAGTAATGCAGGTGTAGAAGCACGGTGGCTAGGAAAAACTCCCTAGAAAGGCGAAAACCTAGGAAGAAACCTAGAGAGGAACCAGGCTATGAGGGGTGGCCAGTCCTCTTCTGGCTGTGCCGGGTGAAGATTATAACAGAATCATGCCAAGATGTTCAAAAATGTTCATAAGTGACAAGCATGGTCAAATAATAATCAGGAATAAATCTCAGTTGGCTTTTCATAGCCGATCATTAAGAGTTGAAAACAGCAGGTCTGGGACAGGTAGGGGGTTCCATAACCGCAGGCAGAACAGTTGAAACTGGAATAGCAGCAAGGCCAGGCGGACTGGGGACAGCAAGGAGTCACCACGGCCGGTAGTCCCGACGTATGGTCCTAGGTGCTCAGGTCTCTCAGTTGGCTTTTCATAGCCGATCATTAAGAGTTGAAAACAGCAGGTCTGGGACAGGTAGGGGTTTCGTAACCGCAGGCAGAACAGTTGAAACTGGAATAGCAGCAAGGCCAGGCGGACTGGGGACAGCAAGGTGTCATCATGCCCGGTAGTCCTGACGTATGGTCCTAGGGCTCAGGTTCTCAGAGAGAAAGAGAGAACGAGAGAATTAGAGAGAGCATACTTAAATTCACACAGGACACTGGATAAGACAGGAGAAGTACTCCAGGTATAACCAACTAACCCCAGCCCCCCGACACATAAACTACTGCAGCATAAATACTGGAGGCTGAGACAGGAGCGGTCCGGGAGACACTGTGGCCCCATCCGAAGAAACCCCCGGACAGGGCCAAACAGGAAGGATATAACCCCACCCACTCTGCCAAAGCACAGCCCCCGCACCACTAGAGGGATATCCTCAACCACCAACTTACAATCCTGAGACAAGGCCGAGTATAGCCCACAGAGGTCTCCACCACAGCACAAACCAAGGGGGGCGCCAACCCAGACAGGAAGATCACGTCAGTAACTCAACCCACTCAAGTGACGCACCCCCTCCCAGGGACGGCATGAAAGAGCACCAGCAAGCCAGTGACTCAGCCCCTGCAACAGGGTTAGAGGCAGAGAACCCCAGTGGAGAGGGGAACCGGCCCGGCAGAGACAGCAAGGGCTGTTCGTTGCTCCAGAGCCTTTCCGTTCACCTTCACACTCCTGGGCCAGACTACACTCAATCATATGACCTACTGAAGAGATAAGTCTTCAGTAAAGACTTAAAGGTTGAGACCGAGTCTGCGTCTCTCACATGGGTAGGCAGACTGTTCCATAAAAATGGAGATCTATAGGAGAAAGCCCTGCCTCCCGCTGTTTGCTTAGAAATTCTAGGGACAATTAGGAGGCCTGCGTCTTGTGACCGTAGCGTACGTATTGGTATGTACGGCAGGACCAACTCGGAAAGATAGGTAGGAGCAAGCCCATGTAACGCTTTATAGGTTAACAGTAAAACCTTGAAATCAGCCCTTGCCTTAACAGGAAGCCAGTGTAGGGAAGCTAGCACTGGAGTAATATGATCAAATTTCTTGGTTCTAGTCAGGATTCTAGCAGCCGTATTTAGCACTAACTGAAGTTTATTTAGTGCTTTATCCGGGTAGCCGGAAAATAGAGCATTGCAGTAGTCTAACCTAGAAGTAACAAATGCATGGATTAATTTTTCTGCATCATTTTTGGACAGAAAATTTCTGATTTTTGCAATGTTACGTAGATGGAAAAAAGCTGTCCTTGAAACAGTCTTGATATGTTCGTCAAAAGAGAGATCAGGGTCAAGAGTAACGCCGAGGTCCTTCACAGTTTTATTTGAGACGACTTTACAACCATCAAGATGAATTGTCAGATTTAACAGAAGATCTCTTTGTTTCTTGGGACCTAGAACAAGCATCTCTGTTTTGTCCGAGTTTAAAAGTAAAAAAGTTTTCAGCCATCCACTTCCTTATGTCTGAAACACAGGCTTCTAGCGAGGGCAATTTTGGGGGCTTCACCATGTTTCATTGAAATGTACAGCTGTGTGTCATCCGCATAGCAGTGAAAGTTAACATTATGTTTTCGAATAACATCCCCAAGAGGTAAAATATATAGTGAAAACAATAGTGGTCCTAAAACGGAACCTTGAGGAACACCGAAATGTACAGTTGATTTGTCGGAGGACAGACCATTCACAGAGACAAACTGATATCTTTCCGACAGGTAAGATCTAAACCAGGCCAGAACTTGTCCGTGTAGACCAATTTGGGTTTCCAGTCTCTCCAAAAGAATGTGGTGATCGATGGTGTCAAAGGCAGCACTAAGGTCTAGTAGCACGAGGACAGATGCAGAGCCTCGGTCTGACGCCATTAAAAGGTCATTTACCACCTTCACAAGTGCAGTCTCAGTGCTATGATGGGGTCTAAAACCAGACTGAAGCATTTCGTACACATTGTTTGTCTTCAGAAAGGCAGTGAGTTGCTGCGCAACAGCTTTTTCTAAAATTTTTGAGAGGAATGGAAGATTCGATATAGGCCGATAGTTTTTTATATTTTCCGGGTCAAGGTTTGGCTTTTTCAAGAGAGGCTTTATCACTGCCACTTTTAGTGAGTTTGGTACACATCCGGTGGATAGAGAGCTGTTTATTATGTTCAACATAGGAGGGCCAAGCACAGGAAGCAGCTCCTTCAGCAGTTTAGTAGGAATAGGATCCAGTATGCAGCTTGAAGGTTTAGAGGCCATGATTATTTTCATCATTGTGTCAAGAGATATAGTACTAAAACACTTAAGTGTCTCTCCCGATCCCAGGCCCTCGCAGAGCTGTGCAGATCCAGGACAGCTAAGCCCTGGAGGAATACGCAGATTCAAAGAGGAGTCCGTAATTTGCTTTCTAATGGTCATGATCTTTTCCTCAAAGAAGTTCATGAATTTATTACTGCTGAAGTGAAAGCCATCCTCTCTTGGGGAATGCTGCTTTTTAGTTAGCTTTGCAACAGTATCAAAAAGAAATTTTGGATTATTCTTATTTTCCTCGATTAAGTTGGAAAAGTAGGATGATCGAGCAGCAGTGAGGGCTCTTCGGTACTGCACGGTACTGTCTTTCCAAGCTAGTCGGAAGACTTCCAGTTTGGTGTGGCGCCATTTCCGTTCCAATTTCCTGGAAGCTTGCTTCAAAGCTCGGGTATTTTCTGTATACCAGGGAGCTAGTTTCTTATGACAAATGTTTTTCGTTTTTAGGGGTGCAACTGCATCTAGGGTATTGCGCAAGGTTAAATTGAGTTCCTCAGTTAAGTGGTTAACTGATTTTTGTCCTCTGACGTCCTTGGGTAGGCAGAAGGAGTCTGGAAGGGCATCAAGGAATTTTTGTGTTGTCTGAGAATTTATAGCACGACTTTTGATGCTCCTTGGTTGGGGTCTGAGCAGATTATTTGTTGCGATTGCAAACGTAATAAAATGGTGGTCCGATAGTCCAGGATTTTGTGGAAAAACATTAAGATCTACAACATTTATTCCATGGGACAAAACTAGGTCCAGAGTATGACTGTGGCAGTGAGTAGGTCCAGAGACATGTTGGACAAAACCCACTGAGTCGATGATGGCTCCGAAAGACTTTTGGAGTGGGTCTGTGGACTTCTCCATGTGAATATTAAAATCACCAAAAATTAGAATATGATCTGCTATGACTACAAGGTCTGATAGGAATTCAGGAAACTCAGAGAGGAACGCTGTATATGGCCCAGGAGGCCTGTAAACAGTAGCTATAAAAAGTGATTGAGTAGGCTGCATAGATTTCATGACTAGAAGCTCAAAAGATGAAAACGCCATTTTTTTTTTGTAAATTGAAATTTGCTATCGTAAATGTTAGCAACACCTCCGCCTTTGCGGGATGCACGGGGAATATGGTCACTAGTGTAACCAGGAGGTGAGGCCTCATTTAACACAGCAAATTCATCAGGCTTAAGCCATGTTTCAGTCAGGCCAATCACATCAAGATTATGATCAGTGATTAGTTCATTGACTATGACTGCCTTTGAAGTGAGGGATCTAACATTAAGTAACCCTATTTTGAGATGTGAGGTATCACGATCTCTTTCAATAATGGCAGGAATGGAGGAGGTCTTTATCCTAATAAGATTGCTAGGGTGAACACCGCCATGTTTAGTTTTGCCCAACCTAGGTCGAGGCACAGACACAGTCTCAATGGGTATGGCTGAGCTGACTACACTGACTATGCTATTGGCAGACTCCACTAAGCTGGCAGGTTGGCTAACAGCCTGCTGCCTGGCCTGCACCCTATTTCACTGTGGGGCTAGAGGAGTTAGAGCCCTATCTATGTTGGTAGATAAGAGGAGAGCACCCCTCCAGCTAGGATGGAGTCCGTCACTCCTCAGCAGGTCAGGCTTGGTCCTGTTTGTGGGTGAGTCCCAGAAAGAGGGCCAATTATCCACAAATGTTATCTTTTGGGAGGGGCAGAAAACAGTTTTCAACCAGCGATTGAGTGCTGAGACTCTGCTGTAGAGCTCGTCACTTCCCCTAACTGGGAGGGGGCCAGAGACAATTACTCGATGCCGACACATCTTTCTAGCTGATTTACAAGCTGAAGCTATGTTGCACTTGGTGACCTCTGACTGTTTCATCCTAACATCGTTGGTGCCGACGTGGATAACAATATCTCTATACTCTCTACACTCGCCAGTTTTAGCTTTAGCCAGCACCATCTTTAGATTAGCCTTAACGTCGGTAGCCCTGCCCCCTGGTAAACAGTGTATGATCGCTGGGTGATTCGTTTTAAGTCTAATACTGCGGGTAATGGAGTCGCCAATGACTAGGGTTTTCAATTTGTCAGAGCTAATGGTGGGAGCCTTCGGCGTCTCAGACCCCGTAACGGGAGGAGTAGAGACAAGAGAAGACTCAGACTCAGACTCCGACTCGCTACATAATGGGGAAAACCGGTTGAAGGTTTCTGTCGGCTGAATGAGCGACACCGGTTGAGCATTCCAACAGTATTTCCCTCCAGAAGCCATGAGAAAGTTGTCCGGCTGCGGGGACTGTGCGGGGGATTTATACTAACGTTACTGTCTGTACTTACTGGTGGCACAGACGCTGTTTCTTCCTTTCCTACACTGAAATTACCCTTGCCTAACGATTGCGTCTGAAGCTGGGCTTGTAGCACAGCTATTCTCGCCGCAAGGCGATCGTTCTCCTGTATATTATGAGTACAGCGACTGCAATTAGAAGACATCATGTTAATGTTACTACTTAGCTTCGGCTGTTGAAGATGTTGACGAACCATGTCCAGATAAAGCGTCCGGAGTGAAAAAGTTGAATAAGGGAAAAAAGTTGCGATGGAAAAAAGGAAAATAAAGTAAAATTGGCAGCTAAAACGCACAGGAAAATGACTCTTCTGTCTCGGGATAAAACGTCCGGGGTGAAAAAGTTTAACGAAAAAAGATGAGTGAGGACAAAACTAAAAAGTTGGTAAATTTGTTGAACACATGGATTGATTAAACGTTTATTAAAAGTAAAACGTGAATAGTTTGGCAGGTAGCCAAGTAGCAACAAACAGCACAGCAGCACGGAGACAATGCGGAAGCGAGACGGAAGTCACTTACAACATCACAATGACTAACAACATCACAATGACTAACAACATCACAGTGCTTAACAACATCACAATAGCCAACACCCAGTGGCAACTGTTAGTTACTTAGATGTCTTGCCAAGAGAGTGTGTGTTATGGGACAGGCACCACACCCAAATGAGATAAACAGGAAAACACTTACAGATCCTCAGACTCCTCTCAATCACTT
Source organism: Coregonus clupeaformis (assembly GCF_020615455.1). NCBI lineage: Eukaryota > Metazoa > Chordata > Actinopteri > Salmoniformes > Salmonidae > Coregonus > Coregonus clupeaformis. The sequence goes on along the minus strand of NC_059216.1, from coordinate 3,573,752 downwards.
TACCTCTTCCCCTGTCTATCTACCGCTTTTTCTCCTTCTGTCCCCCTCCTTGCTGTACCCCTCTCCTCTACCTCTCTACCTCTCCCCCTCTCCTTCTCTCTCTCCATCTCTCTGACTGTAGCTCATGCGGTTGCTCTGACATCACTGTGTGACCCGGGCTGTATGCCACAAATCTGATCTGCTGACCGATTAACAGGGTTAGCGCGCACACACACACACACAAACACGTAAGCCCAGCCGATTGAGTAACCCAGACCTTCAACCATGGCCAGAAACACATACAGTTTCTCAATAGAATTGACTAGTCTCTGCCTCCTCCTGATCAATGATACCCAATAAAACTGATCCAAGTAAAGGTGATAGATTTTCTGTGTGTGTGTGCACGTCATCTTACCTGTGTCTGAGAAGGAGGAGTCAGTCATAGGAGTGTCGGGTGATTGGCCACGAGTCACGCTGCTGTCCTCCTCCTCTTCTTCCACCATCACATCATCATCATCTTCCTCTCCCTTCATATTTCTATCACCATCTTCCTCCTCCTCTTCCTCCCTATTGCTGTTTAAAGAGTCTTGTTCGATGGAGTCACATCCAACCCTCTGACCATCATCTAATTGAGTCTGTGTCCAGTTCTGGTTTTGGTGGGCGGAGACCTGATTTGTTTCCGAGTGGTCTAATTGGTTGTAGTGGAGGTCGACCCCGCCTTCCTGACCCTCTGACACCACTGGCCCCGCCCTCTCACACTGACCTGGAAGCAGATAAAGAGAGACAAGAGGTTCTGTTGTTGTCATAACACACAGCAGGAGATTCCAATCTACTCTGTATGTACTCATGTAGATCTAATACAGGGGTCTTCAACCTTTTCTTGCCCAGGGACCCCTGCCTAGGCAAACCAGTGACCCCCATCATATGTTAGCAAAACATGTTTTGTTTCCCCAGGTGAATGGTAACGGCAAGGAGAAGTAATCAACATTTTAAAATGAATAGATTTGGAAGATAGTTTTTCATTATTTTGACCTCCCCACATTATAATTGGAAGAAGTGTAAACTCGAACATAGCCTATTAGCTAGAAAAGTAACTCCAAACACATTCACTAATAGCAGCTGTTTATCTGGTTAAACAAAGGTTAGCCATGTGTTGGCCAAAATGTACATCCAAGTCAAGAAAGCTTGCCAGCACTTGCTGCGACTGGTAGACTGGTACTCGCTGGGTGCTTTTTCAAAGCCTATGTCAGATACTCCAGTGAGTATAATAAGCTCAAATGAATGGAACTGGCTCAATATTAGGAGTTGCGATACAGTGCCTATGAAAAGTCTACACCCCCATTGGATTTCTTCACATTTTATTGTGTTACAAAGTGGGATTAAAATTGATTTAATTTTCATTTTTTGTCAACAATCTACACAGAATACCCTAATGTCAAAGTGGAAGAATATATATGCAGTATCTCACAAAGGTGAGTACACACCTCACTTTTTTGTAAATATTTGAGTATATATTTTCATGTGACAACAATGTAAAGTAGTGAGTGTACAGCTTGTATAACAGTGTACATTTGCTGTCCATTCAAAATAACTCAACACCATTAATGTCTAACCCGCTGGCAACAAAAGTGAGTACACCCCAAATTGGTGAAAATGTCCAAATTGGGCCCAATTAGCCATTTTCGCTCCCCGGAGTCATGTGACTCGTTAGTGTTACAAGGTCTCAGGTGTGAATGGGGAGCAGGTGTGTTAAATTTGGTGTCATCGCTCTCACACTCCCTCATACTGGTCACTGGAAGTTCAACATGGCACCTCATGGCAAAGAACTCTCTGAGAATCTGAAAAAAAGAATTGTTGCTCTACATAAAGATGGCCTGGGCTATAAGAAGATTGCCAAGACCCTGAAACTGAGCTGCAGCACGGTGGCCAAGACCATACAGCTGTTTAACAGGACAGGTTCCACTCAGAACAGGCCTCGCCATGGTCGACCAAAGAAGTTGAGTGCACGCGCTCAGCGTCATATCCAGAGGTTGTCTTTGGGAAATAGACGTATGAGTGCTGCCAGCATTGCTGCAGAGGTTGAAGGGGTGGGGGGTCAGCCTGTCAGTGCTCAGACCATACGCCGCACACTGCATCAAATTGGTCTGCATGGCTGTCATCCCAGAAGGAAGCCTCTTCTAAAGATGATGCACAAGAAAGCCCGCAAACAGTTTGCTGAAGACAAGCAGACTAAGGACATGGATTACTGGAACCATGTCCTGTGGTCTGATGAGACCAAGATAAACTTATTTGGTTCAGATGGTGTCAAGCGTGTGTGGCGGCAACCAGGTGAGGAGTACAAAGACAAGTGTGTCTTGCCTACAGTCAAGTATGGTCTGGGGCTGCATGAGTGCTGCCGGCACTGGGGAGCTACAGTTCATTGAGGGAACCATGAACGCCAACAAGTACTGTGACATACTGAAGCAGAGCATGATCCCCTCCCTTTGGAGACTGGGCCGCAGGGCAGTATTCCAACATGATAATGACCCCAAACACACCTCCAAGACGACCACTGCCTTGCTAAAGAAGCTGAGGGTAAAGGTGATGGACTGGCCAAGCATGTCTCCAGACCTAAACCCTATTGAGCATCTGTGGGGCATCCTCAAACGGAAGGTGGAGGAGTGCAAGGTCTCTAACATCCACCAGCTCCGTGATGTCGTCATGGAGGAGTGGAAGAGGACTCCAGTGGCAACCTGTGAAGCTCTGGTGAACTCCATGCCCAAGAGGGTTAAGGCAGTGCTGGAAAATGATGGTGGCCACACAAAATATTGACACTTGGGGCCCCAAACTCACTTTTGTTGCCAGCGGTTTAGACATTAATGGCTGTGTGTTGTGTTATTTTGAGGGGACAGCAAATTTACACTGTTATACAAGCTGTACACTCACTACTTTACATTGAAGCAAAGTGTCATTTCTTCAGTGTTGTCACATGAAAAGATATACTCAAATATTTACAAAAATGTGAGAGGTGTACTCACTTTTGTGAGATATTGTAAATACAGTTGAAGTCGGAAGTTTACATACACTTAGGTTGGAGTCATTAAAACTCGTTTTTCAACCACTCCACAAATTTATTGTTAATAATATAATAATAATTGTTAACAAACTATAGTTTGGCAAGTCGGTTAGGACATCTACTTTGTGTATGACACAAGTAATTTTTCCAACAATTGTTTACAGACAGATTATTTCACTTATAATTCACTGTATCACAATTCCGGTGGGTCAGAAGTTTACATACACTAAGTTGACTGTGCCTTTAAACAGCTTGGAAAATTCCAGAAAATGATGTCATGGCTTTAGAAGCTTCCGATAGGCTAATTTACATCATTTTAGTCAATTGGAGGTGTACCTGTGGATATATTTCAAGGCTTACCTTCAAACTCAGTGCCTCTTTGCTTGACATAATGGGAAAATCAAAAGAAATCAGCCAAGACCTCAGAAAGAAAATGGTAGACCTCCACAAGTCTGGTTCATCCTTGGGAGCAATTTCCAAACGTCTGAAGGTACCACGTTCATCTGTACAAACAATAGTACGCAAGTATAAACACCATGGGACCACGCAGCCATCATACCGCTCAGGAAGGAGACGCATTCTGTCTCCAAGAGATTAACGTACTTTGGTGCGAAAAGTGCAAATCAATCTCAGAACAACAGCAAAGGACCTTGTGAAGATGCTGGAGGAAACGGGTACAAAAATATCTATATCCACAGTAAAACAAGTCCTATATCGACATAACCTGAAAGGCCGCTCAGCAAGGAAGAAGCCACTGCTCCAAAACCGCCATAAAAAAGCCAGACTACGGTTTGCAACTGCACATGGGGACAAAGATCGTACTTTTTGGAGAAAAGTCCTCTGGTCTAATGAAACAAAAACAGAACTGTTTGGCCATAATGACCATTGTTATGTTTGGAGGAAAAAGGGGGTTGCTTGCAAGCCGAAGAACACCATCCCAACCGTGAAGCACGGGGGTGCATCATGCTGTGGGGGTGCTTTCCTGCAGGAGGGAGTGGTGCACTATATATGTGGATATATTGAAGCAACATCTCAAGACATCAGTCAGGAAGTTAAAGCTTGGTCGCAAATGGGTCTTCCAAATGGACAATGACCCCAAGCATACTTCCAAAGTTGTGGCAAAATGGCTTAAGGACAACAAAGTCAAGGTATTGGAGTGGCCATCACAAAGCCCTGACCTCAATCCTATAGAAAATTTGTGGGCAGAACTGAAAAAGTGTGTGCGAGCAAGGAGGCCTACAAACCTGACTCAGTTACACCAGCTCTGTCAGGAGGAATGGGCCAAAATTCACCCAACTTATTGTGGGAAGCTTGTGGAAGGCTACCCAAAACGTTTGACCCAAGTTAAACAATTTAAAGGCAATGCTACCAAATACTAATTGAGTCTATGTAAACTTCTGACCCACTGGGAATGTGATGAAAGAAATAAAAGCTTAAATAAATCATTCTCTCTACTATTATTCTGACATTTCACATTCTTAAAATAAAGTGGTGATCCTAACTGACCTAAGACAGGGAATTTTTACTAGGATTAAATGTCAGAAATTGTGAAAAACTGAGTTTAAATGTATTTGGCTAAGGTGTATGTAAACTTCCGACTTCAACTGTATTTTTAAGATTAATGAAAGATAAAACACTAATATACCTTGATTAGATAATTATTCACCCCCCTGAGTTAATACATGTTAGAAACGCCTTCTTGAGAGTCTGCTTGGGTAAGTCTCATAAGAGCTTTGCATACCTGTATTGTGCAATATTTGCACATTATTCTTTTCAAAATTCTTCAAGCTCTGTCAAGGTGTTGGAGATCATGGCTAGACAGCAATTTTCAAGTCTTATCATATATTTCCAAGCAGATTTAAGTCAAAACTGTAACTTGGCCACCCAGGAACATTCACAGTCTTATTGGTAAGCAACTCCAGTGTATATTTGGCTTTGTGTTGTAGGTTATTGGGTAATAATAATAATAATAATATGCCATTTAGCAGACGCTTTTATCCAAAGCGACTTACAGTCATGCGTGCATACATTTTTGTGTATGGGTGGTCCCGGGGATCGAACCCACTACCTTGGCGTTACAAGCGCCGTGCTCTACCAGCTGAGCTACAGAGGACCACTTCAAGGGTAACACTTTACTTGACACCCAGCGTCATAACACGTTATGACACGGTCATAACCATGTCATAATATGTCATAACAGCTGACGTAACTTTCCATAATCTGTTATATGTTCAGAACACTGTCATGACACATATTTAGACCTGTTGTGACATATATAGCGTTATTTTATGGCTGGTTATGACACCTACATAAGAGTGTCAAAACCCACAAAACTTACCACACAAGGCAAAGCATTCCATTACAACATTGCCTACGTGTCAACAGCATGTTTATGTTGTACGTATATATTTTTTAATTGACCATATTAAATTATCTTTGTAATTTATTGATGTCAGATATGCACCTATCTCAATGCTCTGTTGCTGATGACTGGGATAAATGCAGGAGCAGATTTCAGGAGCAGGACAAGACACCCTCTTTTTGACTGATGACTAACATAAGGGCATGTACGTGATAGGCCTATCATAATGATGGTCATTATGCTTCTTGACAGTGTCATAAAGTCTATTTTCTTAGTCCAAGTAAAGTGACACAGGATGGTCATAATGCTTCATGACAGTGTCATAAAGTGTATTTTCAACAAGTTATTTAAAATATGATGAAAAAAACATGACGGTAAAGAATTGATTACAACGACAACAAAGGATTTAAGAAACAAACGTTCAAACTAAAGGAAACTTATTCGCAGGGAAAAAAACAAATTTGAATAAATGTGGGTTTTGACACTCTTATGTAGGTATCATAACCAGCCATAAAATAAAGCAATATATGTCACAACTGGTGTAAATATGGGTCATGACAGTGTTATGACTATATTATCACAGGTTATGACAAGTAAAGTCAGCTGTTATGACATATTTTGACATGGTTATTACCGTTTCATAATGTGTTATGACACTGGGTGTCAAGTAAAGTGTTACTAGTTATTGTCCTGCTGAAAGGTGAATTCCTCTCCCCGTGTCTGGTGTAAAGCAGGTTTTCCTCTAGGATTTTGCCTGTGCTTAGCTCCATCCCGTTTCTTTTCATCCTGAAAAACTCCCCAGTCTTTGCCGATGTCGAGCATACCCATACCATGATGTAGCCACCACCATGCTTGAAAATAAGGAGGCAGTTCCTCAGTGATGTGTTGTGTTGGATTGGCCCCAAACATAAGGTGTATTGTTGTGTTTTTTTGTAGTATGAGTTTAGTGCCTTATTCTGTATCTTTTTATTCTTCTTTACCTCATTTAGGCCATTACAGCTAATGAACTCTGTAGCTGTTTTAAAATCACCAATGGCCTCATGGTGACATCCCTAAGCAGTTTCCTTCCTGTCCTGCAGCTCAGTTCAGTTCAGAAGGACAAGTGCATCTTTGAAGGGTCTGGGTGGTTTAATACATCATCCATAGCATAATTATTAACTTGACCATGCTTAAAGATATATTCAATGTCTGATTTGTTATTGTTACCTATCTACCAATCACTGCCCTTCTTTCTGAGGCTTTCGAAAAGCTCCCTGGTCTTTGTAGTTGAATTTGTGCTTTAAATTCAATACATGACTGAGGGACCTTCCAGATGTTGTATGTATGGGGGACAGAGGAAGGGGTTGTCATTCAAAAATCATGTCAACCTCTATTTTTCACACAGAGTCCATATAACTTATTATGTGATTTGTTAAGCCAAATGTTACTTCTCAACTAATTTAGGCTTGCCTAAACAAAGGGGGTGAATATTTTTACAAGGACTATATTTTTGTTATTAATTTGTAAAAAGTTGTATAATTTTATTTTCACTTGGATATTATGGAGACTATCTATTTCAATCCCACTTAGTAACGCAACAAATATGAATACAATTGACTTTCTATATGTAATCCAAAAATGTTTATTCTGTTGTTGCTAACGATATTCATAAAAACATTAAAATAAATAATCCACACACATACAGTACCAGTAGAAAGTTTGGACACACCTACTCATTCAAGGGTTTTTCTTTATTTTTACTATTTTCGACATTGTAGAATAATACTGAAGACATCAAAACTATGAAATAACACATATGGAATCATGTAGTAACCAAATATATTTGATATTTTAGCTTCTTCCAAGTAGCCACCCTTTGCCTTGATGACAGCTTTGCACACTCTTGGCATTCTCTCAACCAGCTTCACCTGGAATGCTTTTCCAACAGTCTTGATGGAGTTCCAACATATGCTGAACACTTGTTGGCTGCTTTTCCTTCACTCTGCGGTCCAACTCATCCCAAACCATCTCAATTGGGTTGAGGTCGGGTGATTGTGGAGGCCAGGTCATCTGACGCACCACTCCATCACTCTCCTTCTTGGTCAAATAGCCCTTACACAGCCTGGAGGTGTGTTGGGTCATTGTCCTGTTAAAAAACAAATGATAGTCCCACTAAGCGCAAACCAGATGGGATGGCGTATCACTGCAGAATGCTGTGGTAGTCATGCTGGTTACGTGTGCCTTGAATTCTAAATAAATCAGACAGTGTCACTAGCAAAGCACCCCCACACCATCACACCTCCTCCTCCATGCTTCACGTTGGGAACCACACATGCAGAGATAATCCGTTCACCTACTCTGCGTCTCACAAAGACACGGCGGTTGGAACCAAAAATCCAGAGATTTCCACAGGTCAAATGTCCATTGCTCGTGTTTCTTGGCCCAAGCAAATCTTCTTCTTATTGGTGTCCTTTAGTAGTGGTTTCTTTGAAGCAATTTGACCATGAAGGCCTAATTCACGCAGTCCCCTCTGAACAGTTGATGTTGAGATGTGTCTATTACTTGAACTCTGTGAAGCATTTATTTGGGCTGCAATCTGAGGTGCAGTTAACTCTAGTGAACTTATCCTCTGCAGCAGAGGTAACTCTGGGTTTTCCTTTCCTGTGGCGGTCCTCATTAGAGACAGTTTCATCATAGCGCTTGATGGTTTTTGCGACTGCACTTGAAGAAACTTTCAAAATTCTTGACATTTACCGGATTGACTGACCTTCATGTCTTAAAATAATGATGGACTGTCATTTCTCTTTGCTTATTTGAGCTGTTCTTGCCATAATATGGACTTGGTCTTTTACCAAATAGGGCTATCTTCTGTATACAGTGAGGGAAAAAAGTATTTGATCCCCTGCTGATTTTGTTTGTTTGCCCATTGACAAAGAAACGATCAGTCTATAATTTTAATGTTAGGTTTATTTGAACAGTGAGAGACAGAATAACAACAAAAAAATCCAGAAAAACGCATGTCAAAAATGTTATAAGTAATTGACCCCTCTGCAAAACATGACTTAGTACTTGGTGGCAAAACCACCAGATGTTCATTGGCAAACTTCAGACGGGCATGTATATGTGCTTTCTTGAGCAGGGGGACCTTGCGGGCGCTGCAGGATTTCAGTCCTTCACGGCGTAGTGTGTTACTAATTGTTTTCTTGGTGACTATGGTCCCAGCTGCCTTGAGATCATTGACAAGATCCTCCCGTGTAGTTCTGGGCTGATTCCTCACCGTTCTCATGATCATTGCAACTCCACGAGGTGAGATCTTGCATGGAGCCCCAGGCCGAGGGAGATTGTCAGTTATTTTGTGTTTCTTCCATTTGCGAATAATCGCACCAACTGTTGTCACCTTCTCACCAAGCTGCTTGGCGATGGTCTTGTAGCCCATTCCAGCCTTGTGTAGGTCTACAACCTTGTCCCTGACGTCCTTGGAGAGCTCTTTGGTCTTGGCCATGGTGGAGAGTTTGGAATCTGAATGATTGATTGCTTCTGTGGACAGCTGTCTTTTATACAGGTAACAAGCTGAGATTAGGAGCACTCCCTTTAAGAGTGTACTCCTAATCTCAGCTCTTTACCTGTATAAAAGACACCTGGAAGCCAGAAATCTTTCTGATTGAGAGGGGGTCAAATACTTATTTCCCTCATTAAAATGCAAATCAATTTATAACATTTTTGACATGCGTTTTTCTGGATTTTTTTGTTGTTATTCTGTCTCTCACTGTTCAAATAAACCTACCATTAAAATTATAGACTGATCATTTCTTTGTCAGTGGGCAAACGTACAAAATCAGCAGGGGATCAAATACTTTTTTCCCTCACTGTACCACCCCTACCTTGTCACAACACAACAGATTGGCTCAAACGCATTAAGAAGGAAAGAAATTCCACAAATTAACAAGGCACACCTGTTAATTGAAATGCATTCCAGGTGACTACCTCATGAAGCTGGTTGAGAGAATGCCAAGAGTGTGCAAAGCAGTCATCAAAGCAAAGCGTGGCTACTTTGAAGAATCTCAAATATAAAATATATTTTGATTTATTTAACACTTTTTGTTTACTACATGATTCCATATGTGTTATTTCATAGTTCTGATGTCTTCACTATTATTCTACAATGTAGAAAATATAAAAAATAAAGAAAAACCCTGGAATGAGTAGGTGTGTCCAAACTTATACTGGTACTGTATATAAAATCATTATTTTTATTTAAAAAAAATTATAATAACCTGCCGTACCCCCGGTTGAATACCCCTGATCTAAGAGGATTACAATTAGAAGGTATTTATAAGCAAGATCCATCTTGCCTATTAGATAGACTTCCACCATGGCTGAGTCCTAATTCTCCCCCCTTCTCCCAAAGTGGTGGAAACTCCCTCCAGCCAATGCTTACACTAATCCAATGCTTTAAATCAATGCTCAGGAGAAAAGGGTGAAGAATCGGGACATAGACAATATTTCAACTCTCTCCCCCTGCCTCCCCTGTCCTAGACCTTATCCAGAGGGCTCCTCTCCCTGTCCCTTCCTCTGTCACCTTCTCATCCTTACCCTCATCCATGGGGCTCCTCCTCCGTGACCTCTCAGCATGAAGGTCAGCCACTCCCCTTGCCACGCCTACAAGAAACAGCCCTCCTCCTACTGAGAGAGAGAGAGAGAGAAAGAGAGATATTATTTCCCTTTTGTTTGTCTATTCCACTTGCTTTGGCAATGTAAACATACAGTGGGGAGAACAAGTATTTGATACACTGCCGATTTTGCAGGTTTTCCTACTTACAAAGCATGTAGAGGTCTGTACTTTTTATCATAGGTACACTTCAACTGTGAGAGATGGAATCTAAAACAAAAATCCAGAAAATCAAATTGTATGATTTTTAAGTAATTAATTTGCATTTTATTGCATGACATACAGTGGGGAAAAAAAGTATTTAATCAGCCACCAATTGTGCAAGTTCTCCCACTTAAAAAGATGAGAGAGGCCTGTAATTTTCATCATAGGTACACGTCAACTATGACAGACAAGTTGAGGAAAAAAAATCCAGAAAATCGCATTGTAGGATTTTTAATGAATTTATTTGCAAATTATGGTGGAAAATAAGTATTTGGTCACCTACAAACAAGCAAGATATCTGGCTCTCACAGACCTGTAACTTCTTCTTTAAGAGGCTCCTCTGTCCTCCACTCGTTACCTGTATTAATGGCACCTGTTTGAACTTGTTATCAGTATAAAAGACACCTGTCCACAACCTCAAACAGTCACACTCCAAACTCCACTATGGCCAAGACCAAAGAGCTGTCAAAGGACACCAGAAACAAAATTGTAGACCTGCACCAGGCTGGGAAGACTGAATCTGCAATAGGTAAGCAGCTTGGTTTGAAGAAATCAACTGTGGGAGCAATTATTAGGAAATGGAAGACATACAAGACCACTGATAATCTCCCTCGATCTGGGGCTCCACGCAAGATCTCACCCTGTGGGGTCAAAATGATCACAAGAACGGTGAGCAAAAATCCCAGAACCAACGGGGGGACCTAGTGAATGACCTGCAGAGAGCTGGGACCAAAGTAACAAAGCCTACCATCAGTAACACACTACGCCGCAAGGGACTCAAATCCTGCAGTGCCAGACGTGTCCCCCTGCTTAAGCCAGTACATGTCTAGGCCCGTCTGAAGTTTGCTAGAGTGCATTTGGATGATCCAGAAGAGGATTGGGAGAACGTCATATGGTCAGATAAAACCAAAATATAACTTTTTGGTAAAAACTCAACTCGTCGTGTTTGGAGCACAATGAATGCTGAGTTGCATCCAAAGAACACCATACCTACTGTGAAGCATGGGGGTGGAAACATCATGCTTTGGGGCTGTTTTTCTGCAAAGGGACCAGGACGACTGATCCGTGTAAAGGAAAGAATGAATGGGGCCATGTATCATGAGATTTTGAGTGAAAACCTCCTTCCATCAGCAAGGGCATTGAAGATGAAACGTGGCTTGGTCTTTCAGCATGACAATGATCCCAAACACACCGCCCGGGCAACGAAGGAGTGGCTTCGTAAGAAGCATTTCAAGGTCCTGGAGTGGCCTAGCCAGTCTCCAGATCTCAACCCCATAGAAAATCTTTGGAGGGAGTTGAAAGTCTGTGTTGCCCAGAGACAGCCCCGAAACCTGAAGGATCTGGAGAAGGTCTGTATGGAGGAGTGGGCCAAAATCCCTGCTGCAGTGTGTGCAAACCTGGTCAAGACCTACAGGAAACGTATGATCTCTGTAATTGCAAACAAAGGTTTCTGTACCAAATAATAAGTTCTGCTTTTCTGATGTATCAAATACTTATGTCATGCAATAAAATGCAAATTAATTACAATGTGATTTTCTGGATTTTTGTTTTAGATTCCGTCTCTCACAGTTGAAGTGTACCTATGATAAAAATTACAGACCTCTACATGCTTTGTAAGTAGGAAAACCTGCAAAATTGGCAGTGTATCAAATACTTGTTCTCCCCACTGTATGTTTCCAATGCACTTTGAGAGAGAGCGATAGAGAGAGAGAGACAGAGAGAGAGAGAGAGAGAGAGAGAGAGAGAGAGAGAGAAGGGGAAGAATAGAGAGAAAGAGAGAGAAGGGGAGAAAGAGAGAAAGAACGAGGGAGCGGTGAGAGAGCGAGAAAGACAAGAGGCTGTTCCTCTGCCTGTCCTTAGATACTTGGCTGTCTATAAGCCTTCTCTAATCAGTTAAACTCTGTTTAAAGTTTCACCACATTACAGCAGTAAAACATGCTCAAATCTGATGTGTTTATCCCTAAAACAAGAGAAAAGACTTCCTCCTAATGTACTACATGTTTTTATAGGAATTACTGTATAACAGTATCACTATGATAACAAGTTTAGATAGCTGGCAGTTAAACTAACTTGATGACTTGGGCTAATTGACTGACTCTCAGTGACTGACATGAGAGAAAAACTGCTGATGCACAACCAAAATTGCACCTTGTGTATTCTATTATTCTAACTCGCAACAGTAAGTTGAGACCCCACTGAGTTCCTACATTTTTTATCAGAGGGCCTTCAAAAGGGGGGCCGCCAGTTGCACATCCATGTTTGTCAAGTTCTGCGTGATTTCTGGCTGACCACAGCTCTGCCCAAACTTGAAAACGGCTTTATCCTTGATGAACGCAAAGGACAACTCAAAACTGTTCACTTTATGATTTTTTATTGTCATAAAGATGGAACAGAATAGGTTGATAACCAGTTGCGTCTTTGGATGATCAGGAGCTGTGGTCATTGGTATCTCTTCTCAGGAATGAGTGAGAGCCAAGTAAGCTTTTACCAAACATTTCGATGCCATGCACATGCACTGCTTGTGGGTGCGCAGGTTAATATGGTCCCCAGAGCACTTCCTGGTGGTTGGTTTCAACAGCTCCGGTTGCATGGTTGCCCCCTGCAGGTTGGGAGTGCTTTGAGCACCCTGGGTGGATTTAGGCTTGAGTGCTCGGTATAGCTTGTAGTCAGGAATTGACACAACACCTCCCACTTGACCTCCTGGTTCTTCAACCCAAGGAGGTCACACAGAACTGTGATGTGTTGGATTCAGTTACTCTATTTTTGATCCTGTTGCTGCTGCTCTTCAACTGGAAGCAAGACAACTATCCGTCTGACATCCCTGTGAAGAACTGTTGCTGGTATCTTGATTGAATGTTTTTCCATCTTTTTAGTGGGCTTCACAGTTGCGACTGGGTAGCTGGGGAAGGATCGGAGATATACATCCCTCACAATTCCCTTCTTGTCCGTGTTAACGTCAATAACTCTGGCAAGCCTGTACTGACCTCTCAAGGCGTTCTGGTCGGCCAGCCAGACGACATCTCCAATTGCCACATTCCTGTGAGCGGTGTGCCACTTGGTCCGGACAAACAGGTTTGGTCCGGCTAACTGACTCCATTTCCTCCAGAATCGGTCAACTTCTGTTTGGATGGTTCTTAATCTCTTGTAGGAGTAACCTTCAAAGTCAAAGGTCCCTGGATCTCCTCTGGGTCCGGTTCGTCCGAGTAGAAGTGAATTTGGGCTAATGTATTCTACACAGTCCTCTCTGCTCTGAGTCCTGGCATCAATAGGCCGCTCATTGGCAAGGTTGGAAGCCATATAAAGGAAAGTCTGAAATTCACCCCATGTGAGGACTCCATTACCTCCCAGATTGTGTAAAGCCCGCTTCACAGTTCGGACAGCGGCTTCAGCAGCTCCGTTTCTGTGAGGTGAGTCTGCTGGATGGATCCTCCAGCTCCATTCTGTGCCATGCTTGGAAACGTCGTTTTCAAGCTTCGACTTCTCCAGCCGGTCCAGAAACATGTAGAGTTCTTTGAGGGCAGGTCTGGCTCCGACAAAGTTTTTTCCAGGATCCGACCACAATTTCCTTGGATGCCCTCTCAGTGCCGTAAATCTTTGGTAGGCTAACAGGAAGCCTTCAGCTGACTGGTCGCTGACAAGGTCTGTGTGCATAGCTCTTGACACCATGCAGCAAAAGACAATTCCCCACACCTTAAGTTTAACCTTCTTTCTCACCTCATCCTTCACTTCATAAGGTCCAAATAAGTCCACTGTGGTGTACTCAAAGGGATTGGCTGGTGTTATTCTCTCCGATGGAAGGTCACTCATGATCTGTTGGCATCTCCGGGCCTTAAGTTTCCTGCATGTCACACAGTTATCCACGATCTTTTGAGCTAGTTTCCGGCCTCTTACCACCCACGCTTTCCTTCTCATCCGGAGGAGTGTGCCTGCGATGTCTTCATGATTTGTCTTGTGGGCTTCTTGAGCTAGAAGGGAGGATACCCATGACGTGCAGGGCAAGATTGGTACTGCAGTTTTTTTCTTCATTAAAGATTTGGAATCTTCCTCCACAGAGCAAGAGTCCAGTGTTTTCCTCTTTGACCACAGCAAGCCTGCTGAGTGTGGTGTCTGGCCAGGTTACATCCTTTTGGGCTGCAAGGAAGAGATCCCTGAGTGCATCTTCACACTCCATGATGGTAAGTGTAGCTTTCTTGATTCTGGACTTGATCTCAAGAGCTGAAGGAATTTCCTTTTTCTTTGGCTTGCTTGTGGTGGTGGTCTTGGCTAGCATTTCTTTCCACCTTGTGGCAGCTCTCCACACCCAGGCAATGACTCTTGTCAACCTGGTTAAACTGCTGAACTTGCTGATGTTAAGGATATTCCCCACTGAATAACCAGAAGGTGGTCTTTGGACTTGGATTTGGTGCCCTCTTCCATTAGGGCTGCTTTGCAGGTCTTTACCTTTGTCAGAGGTTGGAGATATTGGTATACGTGGAGCATGTTGGATCTTTTTCCCCCACCTGCGCTCGGGTCAGTGCTGCTGTAAAACATTTCCTTTGGAGCTTGTTTATGCCTTCTTTGGCATCTGCAGCGACTTCTTTGGCTGATTTTGTCGGCCAATCCTCTACAGGTCGTTTCAGAAACTCTGGGCCGTTCTGCCACACAGAGTTCTCTTTGAGGTCCCCTGGGGTTGCTCCTCTTGTCATGAGGTCAGCAATGTTTTGCTCACCTGGAATCCATCTCCAGTCCTCAACTGATGTGGACTTCTGGATCTCTCCCACTCTGTTTGCAAAAAGGTCTGGTACCCATAACTGTCCCTTTGGATTGCACCCAGCACAGTTTGACTATCTAACAGATGGATCCAACGTCCTACTTGCATCCGACTGTGCTTTTCAATGTATTTCCTGAGTCTTGCAGCGAACACAGCACCACAGACTTCAGCCTTCACTGGTTCTCCCTTTTGGTCAAGTGGTGTAAGCTTGGCTTTGGACTCAACAAGTCGGACCAGGATGCCTTGCTCGGTCTCCCACCTGAAGTATGCCACTGCTCCATAACTCTGGTCGCTCCCATCTGAGAATGTTATTCCCCAGGGTTCTCCAATCCTTTTGACTGGAGTCAGGCTTCTATGGAAGGTAATTTGGTTGAGGTGTCTGTATTCCTCAAACAGGCGGATTGCTTCTCCTCTAAGTTTCTCAGACAGAGGTGTGTCCCATGTGTCTCTTGTTAGAGCTTTGCCTCCAGTTCCTTGGAATGCTTTTCTGACTAAAATGGCTCCTTTCTGTTTGGCAGGTGTTGCAAGGCCTATTGGGTCATACAAACTAGCTACTTGGCTAAGCAGTTGCCTTCTGGTCCTGGACTATCGGACCACCATTTTATTACGTTTGCAATCGCAACAAATAATCTGCTCAGACCCCAACCAAGGAGCATCAAAAGTCGTGCTATAAATTCTCAGACAACACAAAAATTCCTTGATGCCCTTCCAGACTCCTTCTGCCTACCCAAGAACGTCAGAGGACAAAAATCAGTTAACCACTTAACTGAGGAACTCAATTTAACCTTGCGCAATACCCTAGATGCAGTTGCACCCCTAAAAACGAAAAACATTTGTCATAAGAAACTAGCTCCCTGGTATACAGAAAATACCCGAGCTTTGAAGCAAGCTTCCAGGAAATTGGAACGGAAATGGCGCCACACCAAACTGGAAGTCTTCCGACTAGCTTGGAAAGACAGTACCGTGCAGTACCGAAGAGCCCTCACTGCTGCTCGATCATCCTACTTTTCCAACTTAATCGAGGAAAATAAGAACAATCCAAAATTTCTTTTTGATACTGTTGCAAAGCTAACTAAAAAGCAGCATTCCCCAAGAGAGGATGGCTTTCACTTCAGCAGTAATAAATTCATGAACTTCTTTGAGGAAAAGATCATGACCATTAGAAAGCAAATTACGGACTCCTCTTTGAATCTGCGTATTCCTCCAGGGCTTAGCTGTCCTGGATCTGCACAGCTCTGCGAGGGCCTGGGATCGGGAGAGACACTTAAGTGTTTTAGTACTATATCTCTTGACACAATGATGAAAATAATCATGGCCTCTAAACCTTCCAGCTGCATACTGGATCCTATTCCTACTAAACTGCTGAAGGAGCTGCTTCCTGTGCTTGGCCCTCCTATGTTGAACATAATAAACAGCTCTCTATCCACCGGATGTGTACCAAACTCACTAAAAGTGGCAGTGATAAAGCCTCTCTTGAAAAAGCCAAACCTTGACCCGGAAAATATAAAAACTATCGGCCTATATCGAATCTTCCATTCCTCTCAAAAATTTTAGAAAAAGCTGTTGCGCAGCAACTCACTGCCTTTCTGAAGACAAACAATGTATACGAAATGCTTCAGTCTGGTTTTAGACCCCATCATAGCACTGAGACTGCACTTGTGAAGGTGGTAAA
Source organism: Coregonus clupeaformis (assembly GCF_020615455.1). Lineage (NCBI taxonomy): Eukaryota > Metazoa > Chordata > Actinopteri > Salmoniformes > Salmonidae > Coregonus > Coregonus clupeaformis. Next base: position 3,557,082 of record NC_059216.1, on the reverse strand, counting down.
TGACCTTTTAATGGCGTCAGACCGAGGCTCTGCATCTGTCCTCGTGCTACTAGACCTTAGTGCTGCCTTTGACACTATCGATCACCACATTCTTTTGGAGAGACTGGAAACCCAAATTGGTCTACACGGACAAGTTCTGGCCTGGTTTAGATCTTACCTGTCGGAAAGATATCAGTTTGTCTCTGTGAATGGTCTGTCCTCCGACAAATCAACTGTACATTTCGGTGTTCCTCAAGGTTCCGTTTTAGGACCACTATTGTTTTCACTATATATTTTACCTCTTGGGGATGTTATTCGAAAACATAATGTTAACTTTCACTGCTATGCGGATGACACACAGCTGTACATTTCAATGAAACATGGTGAAGCCCCAAAATTGCCCTCGCTAGAAGCCTGTGTTTCAGACATAAGGAAGTGGATGGCTGAAAACTTTCTACTTTTAAACTCGGACAAAACAGAGATGCTTGTTCTAGGTCCCAAGAAACAAAGAGATCTTCTGTTAAATCTGACAATTCATCTTGATGGTTGTAAAGTCGTCTCAAATAAAACTGTGAAGGACCTCGGCGTTACTCTTGACCCTGATCTCTCTTTTGACGAACATATCAAGACTGTTTCAAGGACAGCTTTTTTTCCATCTACGTAACATTGCAAAAATCAGAAATTTTCTGTCCAAAAATGATGCAGAAAAATTAATCCATGCATTTGTTACTTCTAGGTTAGACTACTGCAATGCTCTACTTTCCGGCTACCCGGATAAAGCACTAAATAAACTTCAGTTAGTGCTAAATACGGCTGCTAGAATCCTGACTAGAACCAAGAAATTTGATCATATTACTCCAGTGCTAGCTTCCCTACACTGGCTTCCTGTTAAGGCAAGGGCTGATTTCAAGGTTTTACTGTTAACCTATAAAGCGTTACATGGGCTTGCTCCTACCTATCTTTCCGAGTTGGTCCTGCCGTACATACCAATACGTACGCTACGGTCACAAGACGCAGAGCCTCCTAATTGTCCCTAGAATTTCTAAGCAAACAGCGGGAGGCAGGGCTTTCTCCTATAGATCTCCATTTTTATGGAACAGTTTGCCTACCCATGTGAGAGACGCAGACTCGGTCTCAACCTTTAAGTCTTTACTGAAGACTTATCTCTTCAGTAGGTCATATGATTGAGTGTAGTCTGGCCCAGGAGTGTGAAGGTGAACGGAAAGGCTCTGGAGCAACGAACAGCCCTTGCTGTCTCTGCCAGGCCGGTTCCCCTCTCTCCACTGGGGTTCTCTGCCTCTAACCCTGTTACAGGGGCTGAGTCACTGGCTTGCTGGTGCTCTTTCATGCCGTCCCTAGGAGGGGTGCGTCACTTGAGTGGGTTGAGTTACTGACGTGATCTTCCTGTCTGGGTTGGCGCCCCCCCCTTGGTTTGTGCTGTGGTGGAGACCTCTGTGGGCTATACTCGGCCTTGTCTCAGGATTGTAAGTTGGTGGTTGAGGATATCCCTCTGGTGGTGCGGGGGCTGTGCTTTGGCAGAGTGGGTGGGGTTATATCCTTCCTGTTTGGCCCTGTCCGGGGTTTCTTCGGATGGGGCCACAGTGTCTCCGGACCGCTCCTGTCTCAGCCTCCAGTATTTATGCTGCAGTAGTGTATGTGTCGGGGGCTGGGGTTAGTTGGTTATACCTGGAGTACTTCTCCTGTCTTATCCAGTGTCCTGTGTGAATTTAAGTATGCTCTCTCTAATTCTCTCGTTCTCTCTTTCTCTCTGAGAACCTGAGCCCTAGGACCATACGTCAGGACTACCGGGCATGCTGACACCTTGCTGTCCCCAGTCCGCCTGGCCTTGCTGCTATTCCAGTTTCAACTGTTCTGCCTGCGGTTACGAAACCCCTACCTGTCCCAGACCTGCTGTTTTCAACTCTTAATGATCGGCTATGAAAAGCCAACTGAGAGACCTGAGCCCTAGGACCATACGTCGGGACTACCGGCCGTGGTGACTCCTTGCTGTCCCCAGTCCGCCTGGCCTTGCTGCTATTCCAGTTTCAACTGTTCTGCCTGCGGTTATGGAACCCCTACCTGTCCCAGACCTGCTGTTTTCAACTCTTAATGATCGGCTATGAAAAGCCAACTGAGATTTATTCCTGATTATTATTTGACCATGCTTGTCACTTATGAACATTTTTGAACATCTTGGCATGGTTCTGTTATAATCTCCACCCGGCACAGCCAGAAGAGGACTGGCCACCCCTCATAGCCTGGTTCCTCTCTAGGTTTCTTCCTAGGTTTTGGCCTTTCTAGGGAGTTTTTCCTAGCCACCGTGCTTCTACACCTGCATTACTAGCTGTTTGGGGTTTTAGGCTGGGTTTCTGTACAGCACTTCGAGATATTAGCTGATGTAAGAAGGGCTATATAAAATAAAATTGATTGATTGATTGGTCAGTGGGTTTGGAGTTTTCATTCTCACTTCCTCTCCAACGAGATCTTGACTGATCCTCATCTTCTTTTGTCTCTTTGAGAAGTTTATCGAGGTCATGAGGTACAGTTTGTCTGATTCGACTAAATAACCAACTCCAAGGGCTCTGTTGTCTCCTTATCTCACTTGGTTGGGGAGGATGAAGACTTCATCTGATGATGTTGGATGTTCTGATGTAGATGTTTGCCTCCCACTTTGGCCTGATCGGACCCACAGCTTGAGGAAGAATCCACCTGCCTTTAGGATTTCTTCGACTTTTTTGGTGGTTCCGTCTAGCTTTTCCAGGTCATTATGGGATGTCAGGATGTCATCTACGTAGGAATCCTCTTCAAGGACCCTCCGTTCCTCTTTCAGATGTGTGAACATGGGCAACTTCGCTGTTTCTCTCATGGCTAGTTGTGCGATACACCCTGCTGGTCGATCGCCCATGTTGACCCTGGTGATGGCATATTCCTCAATGTCTCCATCATCACCGTCTCTCCAGAGGAATCTATGGAGGTGCATCTCCAGGTCTTCGAGCCACACAGAATTGTACATCTTTTTGATGTCGCCGAGAGCAGCATGGATTCCTCTCCTGAACCTTAGCAGTACCGCTCGAATAGGATTAAGTACATCAGGCCCTTTCAGAAGAAGGTCATTCATGCTGCTTCCTCTAAACCTCTGGCTGCTGTTCCATACCAGACGGACAGGTGTAGTTACAGAGTGTGGGTTTGGTGCTATCAAGTGACTGACGTACCATACTGGACCTTTCCAGTCGGCAATGGTCTTTCTAGTGAGTTTCTTTGCTGCCTTCCTTTCCACCATCTCATGAACTTGAGTTGTGTATGCTGCACGCCAATCTGGTTCTCTCTTGAGTTGTTTCTCCGTCCTCAGAAACGTGGCTTCCACTGCGCTTCTGTTGTTGGGCAGGGAACTTGGATCTTCAATCCAAGGGTATTTTGTGTCCCAGTGAGGCTCCTGACTATGCACATCTGACTCCACGTAACTGAGACCTTGCCTGATTATCTCAAGCTCTCTTTCTTCACTAAGAGTCATGTCTTTGCCTCCTGGTTGACAGTTACCACAACGACATCCTCCACACATGGGTTCACAGGCCGCACCAATGCTGTCCCACTTCCACCAGTCCAAGAACTCTTTGCCAATAACAGTGGTTTTAGTTTCAGCTCTAGATTCTTGCATCTCAGCAATTTCTTGATACTTTACTGCTGTGATTCTCATAGATCGTGCAAAATGAGTTTCAGAATTGTGCAGGGCCATGTCCACTACTTCACAGAGGTCTGGATGTGCTCCTCCAACGGTCTTTCCTAAAGGGCTCTCCCACAGGACAAGATCTCCTACTACCTTTACTCTCTGTGGAGCAAGTCTTCCTTCCCGGTGGCTTATGAGAAGCTCAACATGTTCTGGTCTGTGAAGGTCTTCCAGGTTGGTATCGGGGAAGAACTTCTTGAGGTGTTGTGCTTTGATTGCTCTGTGAACTTTTGCAATCTCATCCAACCCATAACAGATCAGCTCATGAGCTTTCTCCGTGCCTCTTGGTGTCTTGACTCTCACCTTGAGTAAGTATCTTTTGGTCTTCACCTTCATGGCCATGCCTCCAACTCCATGGACGACTAGTGTGATCCTTTCACTTGAAGCTTCAGTCTCCTGGCGGCTGTGTGAGTGATGTAGTTGGTGTCTGATGCTAAGTCAATGAGAGTTCCAATTTTCTGCCCTGCGTTAGTAGTTACTTCGAGAAGCATAAGAATAACTGGTAATTCACGTGTGCTTGAGTCCATTACCCCAGGAAGGCTTCCTCCAGTGCAGTGTGATTTTGCCATGTTGGTGAAAGCATTCCTGAATTTTTCTGCCACGTCCGGGGTGAGCTCACGTATTAATCTCTCTTGCTCCTCTGTGAATGTTTGCCTCCTGGTGCTGGGTTTTTCCACTTTCACGTATTCTTTCCTCTTAGCCCCTCCTTTAAGGCAGAGAAAGAAATGGTGATCCGAGGAGCTTCCTCTTTTGCAGTCTCTGTTTCTGCAAAGGTAAGTGTCCGTACATTCCTCATCCTCTCCATGACATCTGAGGCATCTTCTGCATGCTCCCAGTCTTTCGACAGCATTCAGCTTCTCACTAGGCTTTAGTTCTTTGAACTGCTTACAAAAGAAAATCTTCTCACGGTGCTTTTCATCTCCACACACAACGCATCCTCCCTTTCTCGTGGACCTTGTGGAAGCATACCGCTTCTCCGGGTACGTAGATTTCTTTTCAGGGTTTTCACTTACACCCAACTGGTCTAGTTTCTCCAGTATGTCCTCTTGTGTCTTTAAAAATCGTAGAAGGCTGTCGAAGTGATTGTCAGGTGTGACTCCATTTCTTGGGTTGACCATGAATGTCAGCCAGTCCCTCTTCATGTTATCCGGCAGCTTGCTCTCTATGGATCTGATGACAAGGGGATTCTTTATGGCTCCACTGCTTTCGAACTCCGTGAGGTCATTCAGGGCCTTTTCCACAGCTTGAATCAGGTCAATAACCTTCCTTGGTTGGTGTGACTTTAAAGGAGGGATCCTCTCCAGGTCCTCAATTATCTCCAAAGCAATTGTTGGCTTGTTTCCATACCGGTTTTGGAGTACTCTAAACATGTCTTCAGCACTGTTATATGATGACAGGCGCAGGTCTCTACATATTCTCTCGTCCACACTGTCAAGAAGTTGAAACTTCTTCACCTCCACTGAACCAGTCGGCTCTCCCTGCTTTTGCAGGCTCTCCCAGTCTTTCCTCCATCTGTGGAAATTCCTCCTAAGCCCAGTGAATTTAGGTAGACTGGTTGGTTTTATTCTCACCACTGGTTGTGGGACTGCTCTTGGTTGAAGCTCTGTAGGTCTTCTGTCCTCTTCTGCAATTCTCTGTGCGATGAGGAATCCTGTTCTTTTGGCCTCGAGGTTACTGCCGAATATTCTCAGATCTTTTACTCTGCCTTTCAGATCTGCAGTCTCATCGTGTGGGACCCATTTTTCCCAGTCTTTCAGGCTTTCACTTGCATCATGGATTAGCTTCCTCGCTCTTTCCAGCTGTAGTTCATAGCCGTCCCTGTTAATAGCAGTGACGGGGTTTCTTTGGCTCTGTCACAGGCTTTCTCCGCTTCTTGGATTGCAAAGTCTACCTCCTCTTTACCGTATCTTGGCCAGAGGTTGAATTGGACTGCCTCTCGGATTTCCTCCAATTTCATGTCGCACTCTTCAATCGTCCTTTCAAGATCAGCATGCTGGTCCTTGTCGAGCTTGACCTCTTCATCTCCCTTAGTTCCCGCTTCAGCCAGTAGGCCAGCCGCGTAGTCATCATTTGAATCACCGACACTTCTAGCCAGGGAACTGAGCTTGCTGAACTCCTCTTGTAGTTCATGCTTAATCATACCAGCTGCAGCTTTACTCAGGTAGTTCGCTTGTCTGGTGAAAGCAGATTTGGCTAAGGTCCGCTCTTGCTTCAGTTGCTTGACTGTTTTCCCAAAAGTTTCCTTGGCCATGGTGTAGAGTTTCACAGGCAATTCTTCCTTTGCGTCGACAGCTTGACTTCAGCCCTTTGATCCTCGTCTTCACTGCCGCGCTGGTTATCAACTGTCAAGTTCTGCGTGATTTCTGGCTGACCACAGCTCTGCCCAAACTTGAAAACGGCTTTATCCTTGATGAACGCAAAGGACAACTCAAAACTGTTCACTTTATGATTTTTTATTGTCATAAAGATGGAACAGAATAGGTTGATAACCAGTTGCGTCTTTGGATGATCAGGAGCTGTGGTCATTGGTATCTCTTCTCAGGAATGAGTGAGAGCCAAGTAAGCTTTTACCAAACATTTCGATGCCATGCACATGCACTGCTTGTGGGTGCGCAGGTTAATATGGTCCCCAGAGCACTTCCTGGTGGTTGGTTTCAACAGCTCCGGTTGCATGGTTGCCCCCTGCAGGTTGGGAGTGCTTTGAGCACCCTGGGTGGATTTAGGCTTGAGTGCTCGGTATAGCTTGTAGTCAGGAATTGACACAACAATGTTCTAGAGGGTTAGGCCCATAGAAATAGACTTCATAGAATGGACGTATCCCATGAGAATTGTATGGAACATGCAGAATAACCAGAAGAGCAGGGCAGGTATGGTGGCTTTATTCAACGCCTGCCTCTGTATTAATGGTGTTATTCGCAATGCATCTCTAAGGGGTGTGTGTGTGTGTGTGTGCGCGCATCTCAGCAGGGCATGTTGACGCCAGCTGAACTTGGCCACTGTTAATGTTAACCCCTCCTTGCTATCTCTCTCTCCCTCCCTATCCATCCGTCCTTCTCTGTTACTCCCGCTCTCGGTCTACCACTTATTCTCTCCCTTTTCACCCTCTCTCTCTTCCTTTCCCCTCCCTACTCCTCTCTCTCTCCATCATCACATCTCTCTTTGTCTCTGTTCTCTTCCAGGGTGTCCATAAATAATGAAGTACATACACACAGACAGGGACACACACAGACAGGGACACACGGGTAGACAGCAGGGGAGGTAGATCAGCCCATCTCACGTAAGAGAGGAAAGGGTTAAAAACAATGTTTGGAACACACACACACACACACACACATTAATGATCCAAAGCCAACTCAATTGACAAAAACACCCAAGTGTGCACTGGCTAGAACTTGCAATTAATTCACACACACACAGGGAGTATGATCCAGATTAACTAGCCTAACTGGAGTGGATTCAATGCATCATCAACCTGAAGATACAAGGGATTACACAACACACAGCAGCTACATAGAGGGCTGTTCAGGTGACTCATCTGAATGTAATAAGACCCACTCCATGTTCCCTCTACACCAGGGGTGTCAAACGTACGGCCCGCGGGCTGGATCAGGCCCGCAAACGGGTTTAATCCGGCCCGCGAGATGATTTTGACCCCAAAAAAAATAATAATAATAATTTATAAACTGCTGTTCCAATTGCGTCCACTGGATGGCGCAATTGTGTTAAGCAAGCAAACTGTTTATACCGGGGCAGAGCAAGTAGGTCAAGCACGTGCAGCCAATGAGCTACTTTGTTTTGCCCGCGATATTTATTACGGCTTCTACTTTTAACATTATGTGCTTTGGCACCCTCATTGCCCCAATATGTCTCTGTCAAAAAAGAGAAAAGTGGACGCAGAGTGCAGAGTGTTCCAAGAAAAATGGTCATCCTATTTAATCACGGAATTGAATGGGAAAGCTGTATGTTTGGTGTGTTCAGAGCATGTTGCAGTGCTGAAAGAATATAACCTTCGTCGCCACTATGTGAGTCTTCATGCCGACAAATATGACAACTTTCAAGGACAGCGGAGATGAGAGAAGGTGAATGAACTGTTGGCGGGTCTGAAGAAACAGCAGTCTGTGTTTACTCACAGCCGAGACATCAGTGACGCTGCAGTGAAAGCTAGCTACCTCATTGCTAATGAAATCGCAGTGGCTTCAAAACCATTAAGTGAGGGGTGAATTTGTAAAAACATGCATGATGAAGGCAGCAGAGATTGTGTGCCCTGAAAGCGGCAGGCTTTTGCAAATATCAGCCTGACAAGAAACACAGTTGCAGACAGGATTTCCGATCTTTCAGTGGATTTGGACAGCCAGTTGAAGCAAAAAGTAAAGTCATTTATTGCGTTTTCGGTTGCAATTGATGAAAGCACGGACATTACAGATGTTGCACAACTGGCCATTTTTTTCATCCGCGGAGTTGATGACACATTGACCGTCACCGAGGAGTTCGTGGAGTTGGTGCCGATGACAGATACAACGACAGCAGCTGATATTTTTACCGCACTTCGTCGGCCGCGCTGGACAGGGTCGGAGTGGACTGGTCCCGCGCTGTCAGCCTGGCTACAGATGGTGCGCCCTCAATGATCGGGAAAAAAGCAGGCGTTGTGACAAAGTTCAGAGAGAAAGTGCAATCTGCAAATGGAGGGACGTGATTTTTGACTTTTCACTGTATTTTGCACCAGGAGGCTTTGTGTTGCAAGTCATTAAAGATGGATAACGTCATGAAGGTGGTCATCCAAACTGTTAATTTCATCCGATCCAGAAGCCTGAATCACCGTCAGTTTGACAGCCTTCTCAGAGAGAAAGACCACATCTATGGCCTGCCATACCACACTGAGGTAAGATGGTTAAGCCGAGGTGCTGTGCTGAGGCGCAGTGGCGGCTCCTGAAAAAATTCTCAGGAGGGGCAATTTTTCTGATGATTTAGGTGACCTACACACATTTTTAAAAAGATATGTCCAGCAACAACATGAAGACAGGGGCAGCATATAAGTCAATACCAGAAGCATTTATTGACTGATCTGGGGAGATGGATTCCAGTTTCTGTGACAGATTATAAATAATCTCTGATGCCTTTGTTATATTAGCTTTTGGTTGAATGTACTGTCGTAGTAAATATATAATGTTATAGCTTGGTCTGACTAAAATCTTGTGCATGACCCATTTTGTGTTGGGCGTTTGTTTTCAATCAATGCTGTTCCTATCCTATAACAATGGACAAAAGAGTCCTATCTTGTCAGCCTTGTCAGCAGGTGGCCAAGGACAACACCCACGCCATAGGTCTCTCAGTTCTTCCAACTCACGAGTTCTTGCTCTGAGGACACACACACACACACACACACACACACACACACATCATCACTGATAACACACACACACACACACATCATCACTGTTAAACACACACACACACACACACAAAAAATCCCCTCTCTTTAGGCTGAACATTTGAAGACAGAGAACCCGACTCAGAGCCAATGCAACAGTGGAGGGACCTCGCCCAACTCATCAGGACCAATCAGAAGATCAGAACTACTAGATTCAACCTACATCATTTATTGTATAAAATGTCTGCACACAATGTTTTCGGGGCTCTCTTCAGATAGCTCCCTAAGAGTTTGACGAACGAGTCCGTGCACGCGATTCCAGATATCTTTACCTCTGAATAAACTGCCTTTATTATACCATATCCACCCTGTCCAAAGTCTCTACTTGGTCTCAGTTCTCCAGTAAACTTGTGATTATCAACAGTACACAACGGTAACAAACAATTGGGGGAACTCACGGGGCAGATAGTAAGGTCGCAGTGACACAGAAAGCAGTTCAATGTCGGGGGTACAGAGTCGCTCTCTTACCAGGATCGATTTTCCCTGTGACTGTGTCAGATCGCGGTCCGCTCTGACCAGGGTGAAGCCGGCCGGCTCCACTTCTCTGTCCGGGACTCTGTCATCCAGCCAAGTCTCCCAGCTGTATTGGATTCCGCTGCCAGCAGCGTTTTCATTATTTAGTCCGTTCGTAGCGGGTATGTACACGATCAACAAGATCAGTCCAAAACCCACCACTGGAAATCCATGGTTGGCAGAATGTTTGTAAACTAAGTGTACAAATTAAAAACATAAAATAACGCCACTAAGTGTACAAATTAAAAACATAAGATAACGCCACACTGCAGGTCGCAACAGAGACGCTGCTAGCCGCTATTTTCTTAGTTACGTTCATGGTTACGTCACGTATGACGAAAGCGCGTAAGTGCAAGCCCACAGACACCCATAGAGATTGTATTGAAAGCTTTGAAATTTGAAAAAAATAGATTTTACATGGGAGTCTATGACAGACTTCTGGGCGATTTTCAACATGACTGAAATCGCCCCAAAAACGGGCGGGGCCATTTGAAGCACGACTTTAGCCTGATTTGACATTTAGTGGCAGTCAGATCAGATTAGAACACTGATAACTACTGTTGCCGTGATATAATTGATTAGAAAAAAAATCCCTTCCTTTTCCCGTTTGGCAGTGCGTCGCCCATATCGCCCTATTGAACACACCGCCCCTGCTGAGGCGTTTCTTTGATTTACGAGAAGAAATTGAACAGTTCATGGAAGAAAAGGGCAAACCAGTGTTAGAATTTCATTCCGCAGAATGGATGCCGGACCTTGCATTTATGGTGGATGTTACAGAGCACCTGAATAACTTGAACAAACAGCTGCAAGGGCGCAACAAAGTTGTCACGCAGTATTATGACAGCATACGTTCTTTCAAGTTGAAGCTGTCATTGTGGGAGACGCAACTTGCCGGTGGTGATGCAGCTCACTTCCCCTGTCTGAAAAATGTGTGCGCGACCCAACATGTGGCAGACATGAAGCGGTTCAAAGATAAAATAACTGGACTGTTACGGGAGTTTGAGCAACTCTTTCAGATTTATGTTTATATGTTTTTATGTTGATATGCTATTGTTTTTAATTGATTTTATTTTATTTGTATATTTAACCTATTCTTGACTCTGTGGTTCTTGCACTTGTTTGGGGAACAGGATTTCATTATTTTTATCTACATTTCTGCCTGAGAAATGACACCCTGATATAGTTCTGTGATCTGTGAAACAGTTCTGTTAATCACTGAGGCATTGTGTGTTTGTGTGTTCTTTTTCTTTAGAATTTTCAAATAAACTTGACGTGTTTTATGATTAATAGTGATGTTGTGCTTGTACTATTTTGGACACACTGTCCTCAGGCTCCAGCTTTATGTTGTATGTTGATCGTATTAAAACAAAGAAAACAATCTGAAGTTGTTGTTTTTAAGTTATATATACCATGATTTTTCCGGTCCGGCCCACTTGGGAATAGATTTTCCTCCATGTGGCCCCTGAGCTAAAATGAGTTTGACACCCCTGCTCTACACAGATGCTGTATGTGTAACTGAGAGTCTACCTGGAGGACATAAAACAGTTATGTATTCCTCTCATAAAATGAAACTACACTGGTCCTCACCCAGAGAACAGGAACAAGGGTCTTCTCTCTGACACATTCAATCACTTAGCTACTGTTGTCATGTACTAAACTGCCAGTTGAGGATGGTGACAAACATCATAATAATATCATGATGCATCAGCTGTTTCTTGTAGGCAGAACTGTCATCAGACTGGCGCACAATGTTCTAGAGTAGACAACCTATCAGTCAGTCATAAGATTTGCTACAATACACACCTATTGGAAAAATCTTCCTTACGGCTAGGGTTACAATGCAGACATAATTGTCCTGCCAATGCTAGCTAATGTTACACCGATGCGATACGCTCGAGCTGGTTTTAGCTCAAGTTGTGATTAGTGTTATTCACTGGCTTGTCAATGGGTTTACTTGGCTAGCATAACAAGCTACCCTTAGACAGCGATAGGTAGCTTGAAGCTAACGTTACTGTACATTTTAAGTCATTTAGCAGACGCTCTTATCCAGAGCGACTTACAGTTAGTGAGTGCATACAATTTTTTTTTTCATATCCCCCTTGGGAATCGAACGCACAAACCTGGCGTTGCAAGCGCCATGCTCTACCAACTGAGCTACACTGGGCCCCACTGTACCTACTATACACATTGCTAGCTAGTAAGGTCCCGTGTTATTGCAAAATTCTATATGAAATATAAAAATATATAGAATACATGAGTACGTCTATTAATGATTAACACACATGTTAATTAGCTGTCACCTAGCTAGCTAACTTAGCTAGTTACATACACACCTGTCTGGCTGTCAAACTAGCACTTGTATGGTTTTTCGGTGCGCTTTGATACAAGTCGGCGTCTTCTAAAACACGGCCATAACTAGTGTTAGCTAGCTACTTACGATTGAATTAATTTATTGTCTTGTATTCAGTATGCAGGGTGCTGAACCGAACATTGACACTGATATTTGTTTGCCGGTATCTTCCTGATACCTATCCGGGGGATTCATTCACAATCAGACGCTTTCCTGTCGGTGGACAGCTTTTGCAGTGGTTTGGCGCCATCGTGCTGTCATATAGTGTAGCTACAAATACGACGAGGTCAAGCATCAGATGTACTAATGTATGTGCAGGTCAAATGTCATTTTCCAATTTCTTTTTAGATATTTCGGGTTTTCTAGAGGAAAACACTTGCTTTATTGCGTGGATAAACAGTTTGTCAAAAACAATGACAATACTAGTTCTGTTTCTAAACAGCATTCTCGACAAACAATGCACACAGACTCCCACAGTCATGATTTGCAACACGCAATGCACACCAATTATGCATACATATTAAATAAATAACCTTTGAAACAACAGTCGACCAGTAGAATTCAAAATATTTATTTTGATAATTACATTTCCTCCAATGGTTATAGCATGAAACGACTCAATAGGAGTTTTGATGTACTATCTTTTTCCAGCTGGAATGCTAAGGCATATGACGACGATCAGTGAATACAGAATGGCACTGACTGACCATGCGTGATTGAACCTGTCAGACATTTAGTACTTACCATTTAGAAGAGGCCCCAATACCCACAAACTGTACATTTAATTGAATGAACGGTCAATACATGTAGACATGGTATTGCATGTACACTAAAGTTACTTATACACAAAACAATACAAGCGGTAGAAACCAGTCAGCACATATGATTGCCTGGAAACCTGATGTTCAATTGCATTGAATTCTATGTCGGGCAGAAACGAGCGTTTGAGTCAGGAACATTTCCTCTCACGACCTCTACAAGCCAGAATGTTGAATAAAATGTTATTTTAATATACTCTACTGGTTGTCCGTGCAGTTGGTACTTTTGCAGGTAGGAATGCGAGACAGTATATCCACAGGAAAGTAAAATTACAGCAACTTTTCAAAGTGCTGCTATTGCTTTCAGAGTTCTTACCTGAAGCATGCGCACAAGATACAAATGCATGCATCCTTGCCAAGCTCGTGCACGTCTTCACATGGTTCTGCGCATACTTCAAATGATATAAATCTGAAGGCACTACAAGCGCTTTGAAAAGTTGATGTAATCATACTTTCCTGTGGATATATTGTCTCACATTCCTGGTGAAGTACTTTAAAATATCATTTAATTCAACAATCTGGCTTGTAGCGGTCATGAGAGGAAACTTTCCTGATTCAAACGCTAATTTCTTCCCGATGTAATATTCAATGCAATTCAACATTGGGTTTTCAGGCAACACATACTAGTATGACCCAGTTCATTTAATGTGCTGTGTTAGCAAAAAAAAAACTACAGTATTAAAAACCCATGAATAACAGTGACAAAATGTGATTGGTTTAAATACATATTGACTCATTATAACCTTGCAGAAAGTAACCTTTCTGCTGCTACTCATAACCAACCCTAGATAAAACGGCCTATGGTGGGTAGGATCAGCAGCCTTTCACCAGTCAACTCTTCGGCTCGACTGGACAGCACTCACATAGAGCTCAGTCCAAACACTGTTGCCCCTTTAAAAAAAGGTTAAATACCAAACTCAACATCATCTCAGGACAACCCTAAAATGACGTGGGGAGTGGTTCAACAGTCCAACAACTTGGGTGTATCTAGAATTGTAGCCTCTGACAGCCAGTTTGTCAGTCCTGGCTGCACTACCCCTCCAGTCCTAGTGGTGGCGCTGTGTGTCTACATCCAGCCCTCCTTCAGGGTGTTCTCCAGTACCTCCTCATACAGCCAGCTCTGGGTGAACTCCTGGGACTTATCCACCAGTTCAAACAGCCGTTTGTACTCCTCTGGGTAGACATGGCCCGTCAGTACATCCTCCTGCATCCCCATCTCCTTCAGTAGCTTAGGACCACTGTCTGGACTCCACATACTGGGACAGAGAATGAGGGTGAGAGGCAGAGAGACGGAGACAGAGAGTGAGCGGACTTTATTATCAATGTGGCCAACAAGGATAATATTTAAGTTTGTACAGCGCTCACTTGAAACGGTCTGTGCAAGATCGTATGTGTACAGTGAGGGAAAAAAAAGTATTTGATCCCCTGCTGATTTTGTAAGTTTGCCCACTGACAAAGACATGATCTGTCTATAATTTTAATGGTAGGTTTATTTGAACAGAGAGAGACAGAACAACAACAAAAAACAGAAAAACATGTCAAAAATGTTATAAATTGATTTGCATTTTAATGAGGGAAATAAGTATTTGACCACTCTGCAAAACATGACTTAGTACTTGGTGGCAAAACCCTTGTTGGCAATCACAGAGGTCAGACGTTTCTTGTAATTGGCCACCAGGTTTGCACACATCTCAGGAGGGATTTTGTCCCACTCCTCTTTGCAGATCTTCTCCAAGTCATTAAGGTTTCGAAGCTGACGTTTGGCAACTCGAACCTTCAGCTCCCTCCACAGATTTTCTATGGGATTAAGGTCTGGAGACTGGCTAGGCCACTCCAGGACCTTAATGTGCTTCTTTTTGAGCCACTCCTTTGTTGCCTTGGCCATGTGTTTTGGGTCATTGTCATGCTGGAATACCCATCCGCGACCCATTTTCAATGCCCTGGCTGAGGGAAGGAGGTTCTCACCCAAGATTTGACGGTACATGGCCCCGTCCATCGTCCCTTTGATGCGGTGAAGTTGTCCTGTCCCCTTAGCAGAAAAACACCCCCAAAGCATAATGTTTCCACCCCCATGTTTGACGGTGGGGATGGTGTTCTTGGGATCATAGGCAGCATTCCTCCTCCTCCAAACACAGCGAGTTGAGTTGATGCCAAAGAGCTCGATTTTGGTCTCATCTGACCACAACACTTTCACCCAGTTCTCCTCTGAATCATTCAGATGTTCATTGGCAAACTTCAGATGGCCCTGTATATGTACTTTCTTGAGCAGGGGGACCTTGCGGGCGCTGCAGGATTTCAGTCCTTCATGGCGTAGTGTGTTACCAATTGTTTTCTTGTTGACTATGGTCCCAGCTGCCTTGATCATTGACAAGATCCTCCCGTGTAGTTCTGGGCTGATTCCTCACCGTTCTCATGACCATTGCAACTCCACGAGGTGAGATCTTGCATGGAACCCCAGGCCGAGGGAGATTGACAGTTCTTTTGTGTTTCTTCCATTTGCGAATAATCGCACCAACTGTTGTCACCTTCTCACCAAGCTGCTTGGCGATGGTCTTGTAGCCCATTCCAGCCTTGTGTAGGTCTACAATCTTGTCCCTGACATCCTTGGAGAGCTCTTTGGTCTTGGCCATGATGGAGAGTTTGAAATCTGATTGATTGATTGCTTCTGTGGACAGGTGTCTTTTAATACAGGTAACAAGCTGAGATTAGGAGCACTCCTGGGAGCCAGAAATCTTTCTGATTGAGAGGGGGTCAAATACTTATTTCCCTCATTAAAATCAATTTATAACATTTTTGACATGCGTTTTTCTGGATTTATTTGTTGTTATTCTGTCTCTCACTGTTCAAATAAACCTACCATTAAAATTATAGACTGATCATTTCTTTGTCACTGGGCAAATGTACAAAATCAGCAGGGGATCAAATACTTTTTTCCCCTCACTGTATGTATCCATGTCTCCACGTGTGTGTGCACGCGCGTTCCACTCACTTGAGCCGGTCTACTAGCCGGGCCTTCCTCTTGGCCAAACATTGTTTGACCATCATGACCAGGGTGGCTGCATTGGAGGGGGTCAGCGAGGAGGAGAACAGGTCCTTGCGAGGTGTCATTCGCACCAGGCACAGGTTGTCATTAGGAAGCTGAAGGACGGAGGGGGAAACGACAGGCTTCAGGCCTTGTGTGTCTTTTCTAATGGTTATAGCTAGGCCGTTAAGGCACACTTTATAGAAGACTAATTCAATAGCAACGATCATAATAACATGTAACACACACAGAAGAGCAGAATTAGCAGTTGTTTTCTCTGACATTTGTAATAAGTATATGCACCACGTTAATAACACTACATGACTTATTGTCTTTCACCGTATATTCAAACCCAGGAGGATCTGACCAAGTCAATGTCCCATTATGATGTTGGTAGAACAGTGAATCCTTACTCTGCTCTTTGGAATGGCCAGCTTGTACTTAGAAGAGGTCACAAACGATGCCCACGGCTCCTGAAAGAGAACACACAGAGAAGAGCATCTGTTAGTAGAGCCACTGTCAAAGCTCTGTGACATCTGCTTGTTGTCGACAGGAGTGGAGGGAAATACTTTAATGGCTTTGCTGTCTCCCTGGTCAAGGACATAGGACTGACATTCTCTCACCTCTTTCACTTTCCATTCCTCCAGTTCTACCTTTACTAACTTCCCTCTCCCCCTTCTTTCCACCAGGTATATCTACTTACTTCCCTCCCCCTTATTTCCGGTCCTCCCTTCCCGCTCACCTTGTGTAGCAGTTCGATGTGGCATGCTATCTGCCATAAAGCTCCAAAGGCTCTGTAGTTCAACATGTCCCCTGGCTTAGCCATCAGTTTCTATGGGAGTGAAAGAACAAAACCCATTCACACCATCGTTAAAACACCACTACATTTGCTCTCAATGAGTCTGTGTGTGTCTGTGCGCACTCACCAGGTATTCCTTCTCGCTGATGAACAGGTTGAGCTCTACTCGTCCGTAACGGTAGATGGAGAGCCGATCAAACAGAACATACACCAACTTCCACAGCTGACTCCTCTCAACGCGCTGGGGGAACATGCCAACCACCTTCACTGGAACCTCTACACACACAAAAAAACGTTCATAAACACGGAAAAACAGATAGAATAAACTATCCTGTTTATTGTGGTCAGCACGTTTTCACCAGGTCAAATTCCTGGTATAAATGTACTTGGCAAATAAAGGTGATTCTGAGTCTGATGGTGTGTCTTTGTATGTCTTTTTCGTGTGTGTGTCTCACCATCGGTCCAGTTTGCCTCTGATATGCCCAGGTCAGTGAACAGTTTGTCAGAGTACATGGCCGGAGGTCTCATGCTGCCTCTGCCCATAGGGTCCAGCTTGAAGAAATCACAGTGGACCACCTCCAGCTGACCATCCAGACGACTCTCCAGAGCCTAGACACATGCCAGAATGTTGGTACAATGAAGATGTAAGACATTTAACTCTCCTACTGAAAACGACCCTGGCCCTAAAAGGCTCTGTAAACTCACCTGCAGGTCAGGTAGGAAGGACTTGTCGCCCTCTAGCGCCACCACTCTCTGAGCTCCAGCATTCAGCAGAGTCCGAGTCAACACCCCTGGGCCTGAGACACACACTCTAATGAACACTCCCATTGTTACTGACCACACACACACACACAACCTCCCCCATTGTTACAGACCACACACACACACACACATACACACAACCTCCCCCATTGTTACAGACAACACAAGTCCCAAAGGACATAGAACACACAGACACCACGTACCTGGGTTACATTCAAATATAGCGGCCTTGCTGTCCTCCAGGTCAGGTCCTAGGTGGTGTGTGACCAGTTTGGCCAGGGCTGGCTCTATGATGAACCTTCTGATGGTTCTACAGAGCTGAGCCCTCTGAGTGTTCTCCTCTACCTCCCCTAGGTCCAGGAAGTCATACCTGCACAGCGGGCGACTCTGGTCCTAAACACACACGACAGACACGTTAACAAACATTCTCCTCTTCTCTCGCCCCCTTTCATCTTCCCTCCTTCATTCAAAAAAAAATAATGTATGTCTACCCAGGACTGGCCACCACTGGCATAACGCAGTTTCTCTGAACCCCAGCAAGGTCGCTGTTTGCCTCCCCCCTAAATAAAAACTGTGTCAGCCAGACAGCCACTCACAAAGTACAGACTATACTGCTCGCTGTCCGTGGTGCTGAAATTGTGACAAGTCTATGCGGCTGCATGTCTACTGAATCAATGATAGGCTTTCTGTGGTGCCAGGATATGTATAGCTTTGCTTAAGCTAATGAATAAATGTTTATTGGTAGGCCTATTTTGTTGCCATTTTCTCAAGTTAAGCATAACATTTCACGAATCTATACAAGGTGTCGCAATGCTGCCATTTTTAGACTGCTGGCAATAATGTATTTACTTGTTCAGTAATTCAAGTTGGAAATGTAAACACTGCAGATTGTACCTGAACCTGCATGACATGAGCTGTCCTCGTGCGCTCTCCCAGCTTGGATAGAAAGTTGTGCGTAAAACCAGTCTATTAATACCAAATAATACAGCAAGTCCACCCTCAAAACAGTAGCCTACTATCTATAGCTACATACCGTATTTAGTAACTTTTAATCAAATGATATATCAGATAGCCTAACAATTGTGGAAAAAAGTAGTCGGTTTGTGGATTAATTCAGCCACTACTCTGCGGGTTTTGTCTGACTAATAGCCTACACAATTGGTCTGCAATATTCAAGGTAAATTCAATTAAATCCAACTTGAGACTCCCCTGAAGTCCTCCTTTTTTGTGTGCAAATGTTTTCGCCACAACCTGTAGGTCCAGGTTGCAGGCCCGACTGTTTTCTAAACGGAGTATTGCCAACTCAGATAGACTTTCCTGAGAATGGCATTATTATGTCCATTGCGCTGCACACAATTTCAACTCAGTCTTGAATGATGCATGCCAAGATATACCAGAGATAAGGGACTGTTGATATTGCAACCACACAACTCAAACCGAGAACTGTTATCCGTTAAAGATGATAATCTGTTTGCATCTGCCAATTTATTGGCTGTCCAGTATCCAGACGACCTGTCCCCAGAGCGTCCTATACAGTTCATCTCTTTCTGTAATGTGTTGAGGATGGCAATTAAGGAGAATGAGAGGCTCAATTAAAGATGTTGCAGAACTGCTGTATTTGAAGCACTACTCTCGTTTCTCTGATGTTGCTAGTTACCACAGCCACAAAGTCAAAATTGGCTATCTCGTAAAAATTAATGAAAACAAAAATTGTATTTTGGTCTTAATTTAGGTTAGGGTTTGGCATACAGTTAACAGTGTGCTTAGGTTTAAAATCCAATTTTAAGAAGAGAAATTGTAGAAATCTGCTGCCTTTATGACTGTAGCAACTAGTGACTACAGGTAGGTAGGTAGCTTGGTAGGAGCCAGGACTGCAGTAGATTGAACTGCTTTGCCCCCTAGAGGTCATACGCAGAACCACACCTGAATTGTGAACTCACCTCATTCTAAATGTAAAAAACAAATGGCAGTTTAAACGTTAAGAGAAATTGTACATTTGTCACATCCCTAGTAAGAAGCATTAGGCTCTCGGTCTGACATGCGCTTTTGAACACCTGAGTAAGTGCCACTCATTACAGTGGCGCCGTCGCAGCCTTGACCACGGCATATGTTTACCGATACCCTTATACTTTCAATCAGTTTCATTTTTCAAGGCCTGAGGCACTTTTTCAGTCACATTCCTGGAGCCCAAGAAACAAAACACGTAGCTTCCTAGTACATATGGAAATTAAAAAGGTTTACATGGGTCCCCAGAGCTCGTGCCCCCCCACCCCTCTAGGTTTCTTCCGAGGTTCCTGCCTTCTAGGGAGTTTTTCCTAGCAACTGTGCTTCTGCCTCGGCATTGCATTGTAGGGTTTTAGGTGGGGTATCTGTAAAGCAGTTTGTGACAACTGCTTTTGTAAAAGGGGCTACATAAAATACATTTGATTGATTGACTGAGCAATCCCTTTGATGTGTTATTACCTGAAATGTTGTGTTTTAATCACCATGGTAATGTCGATGTTCTGTTGTGCAATACCAATAAGACATTGTTAACATAAACAACACAAACCCAGTAGCTTTCCCACAGTTCTGGAGCTACTGGTTTGCTGTTGTTATGGATACAGTGTTATGGAATGTACTTGTCCATAAACACCACTGGTATCTCTACCTGGACAGAGACAGCCACAGCAGACAGGTTCCTGTGGGTTGGGGCTGAAGAGGGGGATGTCCGGTCTGTTCTAGCCTGTTGGGGCTGTGGCCGGCCGGGGCCGGAGGACAGCGAGTCCAGGCTGAAGGCCCGTCTCTGGAGCAGGACCCTGAGGCTACAGGGAGAGGCAGGCTGCTTCAGGGTGGGCCTAGCCCCGGGGTGGCAACATGCAGACCGCACCGCCACCACAAACAGTTTACTTGCCTGGGTGGACATGGCAGACAGATGGCAAGAGGGAGGGATGATGGTCACAGCCTGTGAATGAAGAAGAAGAAGCAGAGGTTAGAAAGAGCTCTAAATAAGTGCCTATGGTTAGCCCTACCTATGATTATGGATGCAATAGTTTGGGTAGACACCACTCAATGAGAACTTAGTTTATGAGTAGTGTCTATAGCTTAGGAAAAAAAATGTCTATGATCGCTACAGTTGATGGGGACCACTGTACTGTCAACCAAAACATGTCCTTGAAATATGACACTGTACAGAATGTAACTAGCTAGTTTGCACTCAAGCCCGACACCACGTGTCTTGACATTATTTCTCAACGTAAAAATAATTGTTTTGATACATGGTGGCGTTAGGTGAATAATCTGATTTATCATCGGATCGATAACTTCGGAAGTAAAGTTAGCTAGCTACTATATTAAAAATATGTAACGTTAGACAAACCTGAGGTAGCCAGCTAGTTAACGTTAGCTAGCTACCTATATAATGTTTGGTAACGTTAACTAGCTACATTAGATACCAACCTAAACGTTTATTTTTAAAGTTATTCTGCCAAACCATTTTGGATATGGCCATCGGTCTGGATAGTTATCTAGCTTGCATGCCTTGTACTATGGAAAATGCACTGCGACGCTAACTTTAGCAAGTAGCTAGCTAGATTGCTAGCTGGCTAACGTTAGAGATATATCTGTCAAGCTGAACAGCAAGTATGATAAATTGCGTCAAAACTGGGCATACCTTATCTCAGATATATCGTCGTTTGTCCTGATGTGGATCGTATTTTCATCTAGGGACAGCTTACATATTCCAGAATGTTGTAAAAATGCAGTGACATTGAACATGCATCTTGACCCTCGTTGAATTCGCAACTCGCATATTATGGCGATGATTTTACGTCACTATCAAGCGACCATCCAAAATAAGATATTGACAGCACAGAGAGCCAATCTTAATCCAAAATGTGTATACCCACGCCTACTTTTAGATCTCACCGTTTCAATTGGTTATTTTATTTTAACGCGTTAATGAGATCAAATAACATGTTTATTTCAAATACAAAAAGCTGTCTTTAAACTAGCATCAATAAAACGCTTAGTGCATGTAGCCTATTTGCATCAGCGGTGTTTAAGTTCCATATCGTGATCAGATCAGTGCGTCGACGGAGCATCATCATCAGACTACGGAAGTCACGGTTTTGCCATCTGACATATACGAGCACGTTTCTTGGATTACGTCTATTTCTGTTCTCGCCACTTGTGCTGTGTTTCCTTGAGTATAACTAGCTAGTTGTAACTATGGCGAAGGTGGATACCTCCTCTAGCAGACCCTATCACATTGTTATTTTCGGGGCTTCGGGTTTCACCGGGCAGTTCGTGGTTGAAGAGGTGGCCAGGATCGTGTCGGAGGGCCCGAACGGGACGCTGAAATGGGCTGTGGCCGGGAGAAGCAGACAGAAACTGGACAAAGTTCTAGAGCAGGCCGCCGGAGCCCTCGGTACGTACTGGCTTCATTGACAGATAACCTTAGCAAACTAGCTAATACAGTTTGTTACATATTGAATTTGTTAACGCTGGATATATATGTCGAGCCAGAGAGAATATTTGGTCTAGTTAGCTGACTGACACCATTGTGTATTGTAATTGGATTTCACAGAGGGATTCAAGAAAGTTAGCTAGCTGGGTGTCACACACTGTATCTATAATGAGTTTACTGTGTCGTGCCAGCCAGCAAACTCACCTGATCTAACTTGGAACAAGGAGTCACTGTATCAGTTATCATGTAACCAAGTGTTTTGACCAAGGATGTTCTGCACTTGCATTGCAGTCAGTGTGCCATAGGCTTAGAAAAAAATATAAATCTCAAGTGCACAGACATAAGGAATGTTAGTCACTTCTGTAAGTCGCTCTGGATAAGAACGTCTGCTAAATGACTAAAATGTAAATGTTATGTGTTTCAGTAGTTGTAGTAGCTGGGAAGATACAGTGGGGAGAACAAGTATTTGATACACTGCCGATTTTGCAGGTTTTCCTACTTACAAAGCATGTAGAGGTCTGTAATTTTTATCATAGGTACACTTCAACTGTGAGAGACAGAATCTAAAACAAAAATCCAGAAAATCACATTGTATGATTTTTAAGTAATTAATTTGCATTTTATTGCATGACATAAGTATTTGATCACCTACCAACCAGTAAGAATTCCAGCTCTCACAGACCTGTTAGTTTTTCTTCAAGAAGCCCTCCTGTTCTCCACTCATTTCCTGTATTAACTGCACCTGTTTGAACTCGTTACCTGTATAAAATACACCTGTCCATACACTCAATCAAACGGACTCCAACCTCTCCACAATGGCCAAGACCAGAGAGCTGTGTAAGAACATCAGGGATAAAATTGTAGACCTGCACAAGGCTGGGATGAGCTACAGGACAATAGGCAAGCAGCTTGGTGAGAAGGCAACAACTGTTGGCGCAATTATTAGAAAATGGAAGAAGTTCAAGATGATGGTCAATCACCCTCGGTCTGGGGCTCCATGCAAGATCTCACCACGTGGGGCATCAATGATCATGAGGAAGGTGAGGGATCAGCCCAGAACTACACGACAGGACCTGGTCAATGACCTGAAGAGAGCTGGGACCACAGTCTCAAAGAAAACCATTAGTAACACACTACGCCGTCATGGATTAAAATCCTGCAGCGCACGCAAGGTCCCCCTGCTCAAGCCAGCGCATGTCCAGGCCCGTCTGAAGTTTGGCAATGACCATATGGATGATCCAGAGGAGGAATGGGAGAAGGTCATGTGGTCTGATGAGACAAAAATAGAGCTTTTTGGTCTAAACTCCACTCGCCGTGTTTGGAGGAAGAAGAAGGATGAGTACAACCCCAAGAACACTATCCCAACTGTGAAGCATGGAGGTGGAAACATCATTCTTTGGGGATGCTTTTCTGCAAAGGGGACAGGACGACTGCACCATATTGAGGGGAGGATGGATGGGGCCATGTATCGCAAGATCTTGGCCAACAACATCCTTCCCTCAGTAAGAGCACTGAAGATGGATCGTGGCTGGGTCTTCCAGCATGACAACGACCCGAAACACACAGCCAGGGCAACTAAGGAGTGGCTCCGTAAGAAGCATCTCAAGGTCCTGGAGTGGCCTAGCCAGTCTCCAGACCTGAACCCAATAGAAAATGTTTGGAGGGAGCTGAAAGTCTGTATTGCCCTGCGACAGCCCCGAAACCTGAAGGATCTGGAGAAGGTCTGTATGGAGGAGTGGGCCAAAATCCCTGCTGCAGTGTGTGCAAACCTGGTCAAGACCTACAGGAAACGTATGATCTCTGTAATTGCAAACACAGGTTTCTGTACCAAATATTTAGTTCTGCTTTTCTGATGTACCAAATACTTATGTCATGCAATAAAATGCAAATTAATTACTTAAAAAATCATACAATGTTATTTTCTGGATTTTTGTTTGTAAGCTTTGTAAGTAGGAAAACCTGGAAAATCGGCAGTGTATCAAATACTTGTTCTCCCCACTGTATGTTGTTAGACCAGATAGCTTACACTCTACAAAGATGCTCTACGCAACACTTAAATCATTCAATCTTAATTCAGTATTAGTTTTAGATTAGTGAGTGGTTGGCTTGCCAGGAAAGGGATGGGTTCTAATAGGGTTGAGATTAGGGAGAATGGAGCTGTTCTTTGTTCCTGCTGTCCTCCTGGGAGAGCCCTCGCCAACAGCTGATGGAACATACCCCAACAGTGACACAGCCTCTACCTTCCCACCCCTGGCCTCTCAATGGTGACTCTGTCCAAAAGTGACAGTCTACCTCTCCCCCTCATCAGTCTACTGCTCTATAGCCGTGGCCAGGTTGACATTTCAGAAACAATTGTCATGGGTTATATTGCTAAATAATATGCATTCGCAGGAACTTTAGAGGGCTCGTTTGGAATATGCAACAGACACATAGCCTAGTTTTGGCATTTGTGTACAATGTGACTGTATTGTTTTGTAGTCGTTCATCCGTTTACTGACCCTATGTTTTTCCTCCATCATTGAGATTTCAATCAGGCAGTATTTTCCTATCTGTTATGGCTATGTCAATATATGTTAAGTATATGGCACAGCATTCAGTGGTGCGTAATTTACAACAGTTCATGTTTGGTCATGAATTACAGTAGGCTAGTACTGTAGTGCATATAACATGTAAACTTATACTGGGGGCTGATGCAAAGCTGCACAGGAAAGATAACTGATGATGTATTGATGCTCTTCAAAGGTACTTTATTGAACCAAAATTAAATTAAAACGGCTGATTTTTATTTTATTAGGTTCTCTTGTAGACCTCATTCGGACTAATCTTCCAAGAGGTGACAAACTTTAGTACTTAGACTCTATCTGAACTAGATTGAAGGCAACAGTGACACAGAGGCTTGGGGAAAACAGATAGCAAGTTTGTACTGTAAAGGATAGGCTGCATATTCAGTTCAGGGTCTGCCAAACAAAGGGTCAGCCCCACTGGCCCACCAAATTACTTTTTGGTCACTGAGCTATTTTAAGCCAGATCATTGTTGTAGTTTGTTCAACACATAATGAAGTGTGTTGTATTTGTAAATAGGTGAAATGACTGACTCCTCTGCTGTGTGTTTCAGGTAAGCCGGAGCTGAGGACTGCGGTGGAAGTCATCGTGGCTGATGTGGGAGAGCCTGATTCTCTGGCTGCCATGTGCAAACAGGCTGTTATTGTTCTCAACTGTGTGGGGCCAGTAAGTACTGACTGTGGAGATGCCACACACACTGTAAATACTGCAGAGACACAATGAGTCTGATTGTCAGAAATGAAGAGGGATATCAGTGCTGCCTCTTCCATTGTGTTAGAATTCAGATATTATTATGGAAGAGTGTTTTGATGTCAGTCCTGATCACCACTCTGCCCTCCTGTTGTGCCATGGGGCTGCAGATAGTGGTCTGATTGTAGTGAGGACATGACCTCGCAGCTTGTGAAACACCTGCAATGATGATGGTGGCGATCACCAGTGCACCTTGTACTGTAGGTCAGCACACATACACACACACACACACACACACACGATTAGCCAGTCCAGAGAAAAGGGATACCTGTGACTAACATGAGGTGGCATGGTCCAGCAGTGACCACAGGGATTGGACTGCTGAGGACTGGGGTAAAGTCATTTTTGGGTCCATGGTCAGGAAACTCCCCAGACCTTAATCCCATTGAGAACTTGTGGTCAATCCTCAAGAGGCGGGTGGACAAACAAAACCCCACAAATTCTGACAAACTCCAAGCATTGATTCTGCAAGAATGGGCTGCCATCAGTCAGGATGTGGCCCAGAAGTTAATTGACAGCATGCCAGGGCGGATTGCAGAGGTCTTGAAAAAGAAGGGTCAACACTGCAAATATTGACTTTTTGCATAAACTTAATGTAATTGTCAATAAAATCCATTGACACTTATGGAATGCTTGTAATTATACTTCAGTATACCATAGTAACATCTGACAAAAATATCTAAAACCACTGAAGCAGCAAACTTTGTGAAGACCAATACTTGTGTCATTCTCAAAACTTTTGACCACAACTGTACAGTGAAATGCTTACTTACAAGCCCTTAACCAACAATGCAGTTTTAAGAAAAATAAGTGTTAAGTAAAAAAGAGATGGTTATCCTTCTGGAAGGTTCTCCCATCTCCACAGAGGAACTCTGGAGCTCTGTCAGAGTGACCATCGGGTTCTTGGTCATCTCCCTGACCAAGGCCCTTCTTCACCGATTGCTTAGTTTGGCTGGGCGGCCTGCTCTAGGAAGAGTCTTGGTGGTTCCAAACTTCTTCCATTTTAAAAGTGATGGAGGCCACTGTGTTCTTGGGAATCTTCAATGCTGCAGACATTTTTTGGTACCCTTCCCCAGACACAATCCTGTCTCGGAGTTCTACGGACAATTCCTTCGACCTCATGGCTTGGTTTTTGCTTTGACATGCATTGTCAACTGTGGGACTTTATATAGACAGGTGTGTGCCTTTCCAAATCATGTCCAATCAATTGAATTTACCACAGGTGGACTCCAATCAAGTTGTAGAAACATCTCAAGGATGATCAATGGAAACAGGATGCACCTGAGCTCAATTTCGAATCTCATAGCAAAGGGTCTGAGTACTTATGTAAATAAGCTATTTCTGGTATCTTTAATAAATGTGCAAAAATGTATAACCTGTTTTCGCTTAGTCATTATGGGGTATTGTGTGTAGATTGATGAGGAAAAACATTAATTTAATTCATTTTAGAATAAGGCTGTAACGTAACAAAATGTGGAAAAAGTCAAGGGGTCTGAATACTTTCCGAATGCACTGTATATATCAAATTGTACTGTAGTGACAAACACTTTGGTGAGGTTTTTTATTAGTGCATATTTTAGATGATAATACTGTGTGTGTGTGTGTGTGTGTGTGTGTGTGTAGTACAGGTTCTGGGGCGAGCCTGTGGTAAAGGCATGCGTGGAGAACAGCGCACACTGCATTGACATTTGTGGAGAACCCCAGGTAAGACAACGCAACAACACACTCACCAGGCCTCAATCCCTAATCAACCCTGACCTCTACACCCTATCACTCCTGTAGATCGGACAGGACTTGGCAGGTGGAAGCTATATCACATACACACACACCACTAGGTTAAATGGGAAGGCTGCTGGACACCATGCTGTCCTCTATTAAATCCTTAATTACTGGCTTCAGCCTACCCTGCCTGTTTACTCCACAGCATGAATAAAATCACATGCTCTACCACTGCAACAGCCCAACACAGAGACGTGTGTGTGTGTGTAGTTCCTAGAGAGTATGCAGTTGAACTACAACAGCCAGGCAGCTGATAAGGGAGTGTACATCGTGGGGGCTTGTGGCTTTGACTCCATACCTGCAGACATGGGAGTCCTCTACACCAGGGACCAATTCAAAGGTGTGTGTGTCCCTGAGATTAGTTTACTTTAGCTGTTTGTGAATGTGTGTGCTCTCCATTGTGTGTGTTTGTGTGTCACATTTGTGTATCTCGTCACAGGGACACTTACAGCTGTGGAGAGCTTCCTGACGGCCAGCACAGGACCTGAGGTAAGACTCCATTACCCATAAACCCTCACACTGCCCCGGCATCATCTTTGTCCTGTAAAGGGTTCATCCTTGTAATCCCTGCCTCATCCTTGTATCTAATAATGTTGTTGATATTCGGTTGTCTCTCTGTCTGTCTTAGGGTGGTTCTATCAATGACGGTACATGGAAGTCGGCCATCTATGGTTTTGCTGACAGCGGGAAGCTGCGGAGCCTCAGGAAGAAGTTTGGACACAAACCTCTCCCTGTGGTTGGCTCAAAGATCAAACGCAGGTACAGGGAGCTGTGTGTGTTTGCGCGAGCATATGTGTGTATGTTGGATAACGTTACTTTCTATTGTGTATGTAGGAGTGCCCTGTTCTACAGTAATGAGGTTCAGCAGTATGCAGTCCCGTTCATGGGAGCCGACCCCTCGGTGGTGAAGAGATCTCAACGCTTTCTACTGGAGGAACACCAGGAAACACCTGTAGGTCACACAAATACAGTACATACATTCACACACTGACACGGATCAACGTGTATTCTCGTTGTCATGAGAACAGTGTAATGTGATCTGGGCGATCTGCCATTTTGTGTTGTGGCTCTAATGTCCAAACTTAGTTTTGAAATGGAATGTGTCCTAATAACTGCTCTCAGATGTCCTCGTGTGGACATGGTAGCAGAGTAATGACTTGTATACTGTGTGCTACAAACTTCGTTACAAGGGATAATTGAGTACATTTTGTTTATGTAAGCCTTATTTATGTTTAACATTTGTAAGGTTGAGACATGGGGCCTGTTTAAAAAGTCCATGTTTAAGAACCTCGCCTGAATACCAAATCACCCCCTTCCCCTCGCCCCTCCATTTGCACATTCACGCGAGCCTCTGCCATATGCACAACTATCCCAAAGCTGAGGGAGGGAAAATGATTGAGGGTGTAGAGCACATGTCAAACTCATTCCACAGCGGGCTGAGTGTCTGCGGGTTTTCTCTCCTCCCTTGTACTTGATTGATGAATTAAGGTCACTAATTAGTAAGGAACTCCTCTCACCTGGTTGTTTAGGTCTTAATTGAAAGGAAAAAACAAAAACCTGCAGACACTCAACCCTCCGTGGAATGAGTTTGACACCCATGGTGTAGTGGCAAATGAAACCTTCCGATAGTCACTTCGGCCAAGCCAGCAAGGTTGTAGGCTCAAGAGCAAAGTGCTATCCCGACATGCAGCGCGATATGTTTGGCATTTGCGCAATTTAATACAAAAGAATGGAGAGGTGTGCCTAATTATATGCCACGTGCATTTGTTTGTCTGATTTCGAGGCTTGACACATGTAACAAATGAAATGTCTCCCAAATTAAAGGTTTAACTGTTAATGAGGTTTATATCTTGTAAAACAACAGGGGGCTTTGTTCATTTGAATTTCATGCTCGTTTTATTATTTAAATAAACGATTGTGTCCCGAAGTTGGTTTATTGATCCCCTTGCCACTCTCTGGAAGTCACCCTCAGTTTCGTCAGCAACATGTGACAATGGAGGGCCCTTCGAGTGAGTTGGTAGGGGCGAGGGGATGGTTTGGGATTCACCGCTCCTGTGTGGGAGAGACTTCTGTTTGACCTTTGTGTGACCCCAGGTCCAGTATGGTGCGTATGCAGGAGTAGGAGGTGTGGCCAACATCGTCAAGATGCTATTTGCCGGGATGATGTTCTGGTTCCTGGTCAAATTCGACTTCGGGCGAAACCTGCTGATTAAGGTAAACTAGGACACACTGACAGACACATTGTTATAGACAGACACACACACACACACACACACACACACACAAAAGGAAAACCTCTATTCTTCTCATGTTCTTTCTCTTTCTCTCTCTTCTGTATTTAGTTTCCAGAGTTTTTCTCCTTTGGTTTCTTCTCCAAGGATGGACCAACCAGAAAGCAGGTACAGTTTTATGTATCTCTCGAGACCTGTATATTGTTAATGTATGAGTAACATCTACTGGTATGTTGATCTTTCATTTGTTTTTGAAATTGCCAGTGATTGGTGTGTTTGTGTGTCACTCAACTGGAGGGTTGGTCCTTCTAGTCAGTGGTTGGTGTGTTTGTGTGTCTCTCAGATGGAGGGTTCGTCTTTCCAGTTTGCATTCTATGGAGAGGGCTACACTGAGGGACAGGACCCCAGCCAGGGACGACCCAACGCTAAGATCCGCACACTAGTCCAAGGACCAGGTACTTAAACACACACACTCCCTAACCTCTGCTGCACAAACACACTAGTCCAAGGACTATTTATTAACCCCTACTCCACCTAACCTGCGGCTGCTGCTGGGGTTAACACAATGCTTCTCTCCCTGTTTCAGAGGCAGGCTACGTGGCCACGCCCATCGCCATGGTACAGGCTGCTATCACCATCCTGAACGAACCCACAGCCCTCCCCAAGAAGTGAGTTACACACACACACACACACACACACACACACACACAACCAGGGGTACTGTATTACATCTGATGCATTTTCTTTCTCTCTGTCCCTCTCTCCCTCTGTCTCTTTTTTAGGGGTGGTGTGTACACCCCAGGAGCAACCTTTGCCAGAACCACGCTGGTGGAGCGCCTGAACAAACATGGCATCCATTTCTCTGTCATCTAATGTGTGACCTCATCTGGCCCCTGACCCCAGGTCATCAGCACTTGTCACTCCACTGGTGTTTTCACTAGATGGTCATACTGCAAAGTGAAAATTGCTATAATCAGCAACATTTTATTAGGGTTAGGCATAAGGTTACAATTAGGGTTGGTGTTTAAAATCAGATTTTTTCTTCCTTCCAACTTTGCAGCATGGCCCAATAATGACGACCCTCTGTTTGTCTGACTGCGACTGTAGAGTCTTTTAAGAGATCGTTACCTTATTGTCAAATAATGGCACCTCGGCTTTAACGAACTCGCCAGCAGATACAAATGCCTCATCTCCCCTGCGTGTGTGTGTGGTGTGTGTTCCATGCCCGTGCGTGTGTGTTCCATGCCCGTGCGTGTGTGTTCCATGCCCGTGCGTGTGTGTTCCATGCCCGTGCGTGTGTGTTCCATGCCCGTGCGTGCTGTGTTTTTTCTCTCAATAAAAAGTCTGACTGCATGCTTATAGATGTTCCTGTAAGTTGTATGTCTGTTCTCTGTTCAATACCTGTTTAATATCAAAGCCCACTGTCTGAAACCTACCTTGTTTCAAGAGAATCAGCACTTATGAACAGTTTCAGAAATTCTTCCTTTGTGAACCATAGTGTGCAGTATTTCAGTAATCCAATATAGTTTTGCTGGATCTATTTTTAAGGAATGTGCAGTGACGTTGCTTAGTTGAGATCGACAAAGCAGTGCTTGTAAGAAATAGGTGTTTGAGTTCGAAACACACAGAAAGATGGAGTGATCCTGTCCACAACTTGGAGGTGTCTTCTCTGTGATTCGCTGATTTATGCGTGTGTGTGTTTGGGCAGGTTCTGTCCTTGTTCTTTTAGCCTGCTAGGGCTGTAGTTCTTCTCAACCTGACCAAATAAAACCAAGACTACTGAAGTAAACCAACCTTGTGTCCGAGTCCTCACTTTACCAGTAAGGGTTTGGTTAAACAGAAAATATCAGAGAAGGCCTGGTCTGACAACGACTCTTGTCCAGGAGGAGGGAAAGGCTTACAGTACACCTACCTATTCCATCTAAAATATCTACAATTGTTTCAAGTCTACTGTGCATGACGTACCGTGGCGTTAAGGGCAACATTTTGTTTTCATACCTGTCTGTCCAGTTGTAACCTTCTCCCATGGATTATTAATTAAGCTGGTTTTCTGATGCTTCATCTAATAAAACGTGCTTCCTGTGCAGAACGGCTGAATTATAATCTGTTTTACAGTCCTTTTACAGATGTTTTATTGAGCCCATCTTAACATTTAGTGTAGTTGCCTGATTTGGCTCCCTCATGGGCAAGTCAGAATACCCTAGCCTACAGAGAGTTGTGCAGGTCAGTGGTAAGATTAAAGGGAGGGCCCAAAAGGCTCTCTGAGACATTTACAAAGACTGCACACGTAAGAGGGTAAAAACAATCATTTTGGATCTAACACCCACTGGACAATGAATATACAGTACTGCCATCAGCATGCAGACTCAGGTCTTTACCTCTTGAAACCAAGAGAGCCACTAACAGTTTTGTACCGACATCAGTATGGCTTTTATATGAAAATGTATTTGTGTGACTTGTGTATATAATATGCAGTGGAGTAAAGTAACTAAGTAAAAATACTTTGAAGTACTACTTAAGTAGTTGTTTTTTTTGGTATCTGTGATTTACTAATTTGTATTTTTGACAACTTCTTTCACTCCACTACATTCCTAAAGAAAATATGTACTTTTTACACCCATACATTTTCCCTGACACCCAAAAGTACTAGTTACATTTTGAATGCAGGAGAGGAAAATGGTCCAATTCACACACTTAAGAGAACATGTGGTCATAACTACTGCCTCTGATCTGGCAGACTCACTAAACACAAATGCTTCGCTTCTAAATTATTTCTGAGTGTTTGAGAGTGTACACCTGGCTATCCTAAATTAAAGGTTTGCTTAACATAAGGAATTTGAAATGATTTATAGCATTTTACTTTTGATACTTAAGTATATTTGAGCAATTACATTTACTTTTGATGCTTAAGTATATTTCAAACCAAATACTTTTAGATTTCTACTGAAGTAATATTTTACTGGGTGACTTTTACTTAAGTCATTTTCTATTAAAAGGTATCTTTACTTTTACTCAAGTATGACAATTGTGTACTTTTTCCACCACTGATAATGGGTAAGCATTTGTATCTGTTGTGTGAATGTTGCTGTTTACTATATACATTATATTTATTTTATCTGACTTGCCAAAACGGAAGTTCCTTCTGGAAAAATTTAGTTGACATTATATTCTAGTATTTTCCATGCCTCTCCTTACCTCCCTATATTTGGCTCTACAATTAATAGTTGATGTCGCTGACTCAATGGGAACTATGTTCAACAAATGTTGCAGCAGAAATACTTGCAGAAGTGTTTTGAAATTTCTATTTGTTTATAAATATAGTGTGTTAATGGACGTAGGTCCACTATAGACTTGAATGTGCAGGATATTGGAAGGCTGTAAAAAGTCCAGGAATGAAGCGACTCTAAATTAAAGACAACAGCAAAACGTTTTTATTACAACTATCATCACCACTCTTTGGTTGTGACATTCAGATTCAACAGTAAACGTAAAAGCACCATGCACACATGACAGACTGATACAAATTCATTATGCAAAATAAATGGTCACATGAATCAATTTTCATTTAAAAGCTGTAGGGTTCTAAGAAGTGATGGTATGAAGATAGTTGAGAACAAAATGACAGACTTGAATTCAATTTAGGATATTTAATAATAACTTCCATGTCGTGGACCAGAGCATTACAAGCATCCAGTTCCCCAAGCCTTTGTCTCAACACCATATTATAGTGCTCCAGAGGAGGGGAGTATCTGCCTCCCTACATCATTTTACAATCATAAATCACAATGGACTAACATGATGTATATGTAAACCAGAATTTCCTTGCCATATGAGGGGGGTCATTCTAACCAGGCCGTTCCTCTAGATACCTACCATATACATACAGTGCATTCGAAAAGTATTCAGACCCCTTGACCTTTTCCACATTTTGTTACAGGCGTATTCTATTTATTTTTTTATTATTTTTGTCCTCATCAATCTACACATAATACCCCATAATGACAAAGCAAAAACAGGTTTATAGACATTTTTGCAAATGTATTAAAAATAAAAAAAACTGAAATATCACATTTGCATACGTTTTCAGACCCTTTACTCAGTACTTTGTTGAAGCACCTTTGGCAGCGATTACAGCCTCAAGTCTTCTTGGGTATGACGCTACAAGCTTGGCACACCTGTATTTGGGGAGTTTCGCCCATTTTTCTCTGCAGATCCTCTCAAGCTCTGTCAGGTTGGATGGGGAGCGTCGCAGTACAGCTATTTTCAGGTCTCTCCAGAGATGTTGGATCAGGTTCAAGTCCGGGCTCTGGCTGGGCCACTCAAGGACATTCAGAGACTTGTCCTGAAGCCACTCCTGCGTTGTCTTGGCTGTGTGCTTAGGGTCATTGTCCATTTGGAAGGTGAGCCTTCGCCCCAGTCTGAGGTCCTGAGAGCTCTGGAGCAGGTTTTCATCAAGGATCTCTCTGTGCTTTGCACTGTACATCTTTCTCTCGATCCTGACTAGTCTCCCAGTCCCTACCGCTGAAAAACATCCCCACAGCATGATGCTGCCACCACCATGCTTTACCGTAGGGATGGTGCCATGTTTCCTCCAGTCGTGACACTTGGCATTCAGGCCAAAGAGTTCAATCTTGGTTTCATCAGACCAGATAATCTTGTTTCTCATGGTCTGAGAGTCTTTAGGTGCCTTTTGGCAAACTCCAAGCAGGCTGTTGTGCCTTTTACTGAGGAGTGGCTTCCGTCTGGCTACTCTGCCATAAAGGCCTGATTGGTGGTGCTGCAGAGATGGTTGTCCTTCTGGAAGGTTCTCCCATCTCCACAGAGGAACTCTGGGGCTCTGTCAGAGTGACCATCGGGTTCTTGGTCACCTCCCTGACAAAGGCCCTTGTCCCCCGATTGCTCAGGCCGGGTGGCCAGCTCTAGGAAGAGTCTTGGTGGTTCCAAACGTCTTCCATTTAAGAATGATGGAGGCCACTGTGTTCTTGGGGACCTTCAATGCTGTAGAAATTTTTTGGTACCCTTCCCCAGATCTGTGCCTCGACACAATCCTGTCTCGGAGCTCTACGGACAAATCCTTCGACCTCATGGCTTGGTTTTTGCTCTGACATGCACTGTCAACTGTGGGACCTTATATAGACAGATGTGTGCCTTTCCAAATCATGTCCAATCAATTGAATTTACCACAGGTGGACTCCAATCAAGTTGTAGAAACATCTCAAGGATGATCAATGGAAACAGGACGCACCTGAGCTCAATTTAGAGTGTCTGAATACTTATGTAAATAAGGCATCTGTTTTTTAATACATTTGCAAAAATGTATAAAAACCTGTTTTCGTTTTGTCATGGGGTAGTCATTTAGTGTAGCTTGATGAAAAGAAAAAATAAATCAATTTTAGAATAAGGCTTTAACGTAATAAAATGTGGAAAAAGTCAAGGGATCTGAATACTTTCCGAATGCACCGTATATGGTGGTCTCAGGGGCCATATCTCTAGCTTAAACAGACAGATTTTGATGGGAATAATGTTTTTGTAATTATGTATTATGCCTCGACTGGAGCATGGGGGGGCCTCAAGCGGAGAGTATTAATAAACATTTTAAATAAATTGTTTTATTATGCCTAGCTCACAAGGCCCCTGGCTAGCTAAAGTGGGATAACGGTCTTGTTACATGCAGGAGACCCGGTTCAAACCCAGTCAGTCACAAGAAAATAGTAAGATTAAATAGGGAGTGGAAAAGCTATCCTTAGAAGGGCTATGACAGGGCTATCCTACATTCTTACGGGGGCCAAATTGCAGGGGTTTTGTCACACTCCCTTCTAATGTGTCCTGCGCATCCTGTGAGCATCATAGAGAGGCACGACCATGTTCCAGAGAGTCTTAGCTTTCAGGAATGGGGTCATAATAGCTTATAGGCCAAATTCATAGGAAGAAAATACATTCAAATGGTTTTGAATCTGAATTTAGATAACTACGTTTGAAAACTGAATCTGAATGCATCTGAGAAGCTGAATATATACAACTTTGGTAAACTTGAAAAATTAAGTTTCAAATCATGAAATACAAGTTCAATTTATGAATTAAATGATTCAATTTGAATTAAATGTCAATATCTAAATACAAATCCCCCCCCACTTCTAAAACCAAAGTTGCGCCCCTGCTCCAGACAGTGGTGAATGTAAAGAGACATCTGTTACACAAAACACCAAAAAATGTAATGACATTTGGAGATTGTCATTTGGCCAGAGTCTATGTGCGTCCACTGCTGTCCGCGCGCATCTCGGTGTCGGCCAGTCATCTCTATTTTGGCAAAATGTCAGCGTTCTCGTCAAACCACATAGCATTTTCGAGCATAGGCTATATCACCCGTTTTCAAATCCATTCACACAAGTTTCATGCCTCTGACGTGTTACTGATAAAAAGTGGTGTAATAGCCTACAGTTTTCTTGACATTATTGTGATAGGCTCATGTTTTACTGGTACGGTGTACCCCCACTATTTATTTTGCCGAGATGCCGGACCGCCTTACTTTCACCCCTGTATTTGCCAAAAAACATATACTAAGTTGAAGTTTTAACAGGTCAGACTAAACCTACCTAATTCTGGTCTCCCCATCTCGACCATTGGTGTGCAGGCAAGAGGTGAGTCTGGAGGTGAGGTCTTTGCCAGCGCCCCATTGATGGGCATGGCAGCGTAGATCAGCTCCTGGCCCCTCATCAAAGATACTGGTCGCCACACACAAACACACACACACAGAGCACTGATTACGTTATCAATGTTGGTTATGATTAGCATGGTAGAACCAACCTGATCGCTGCATTCACCTTTCTATTTCACTTCAGATATCATGATATGTGAAGTGAATTACTGCTGAGCCCCCTCATGTACTCCCTGTTCACCCATAACTGAGTGGCCACGCACGTCTCCAACTCAACCATCAAGTTTTCTGACGACACAGCAGGGTAGGCCTGATTACCAACAACGATGAGACAGCCTACAGGGAGATGAGAGCCCTGGCGGAGTGGTGCTAGGAAAATAACCTCTCCCTCAACGTCAACAAAAGCTGATCGTGGACTACAGGAGACAGCAGAGAAATTCGGCTTGGTCCCTAAGACACTCACAAATTTCCACAAATGCACCGTTGAGAGCATCCTGTCGGGCTGTATCATCGCCTGGTACGACAATGCACCATCCGCAACCGCAGGGCTTTCCAGAGGGTGGTGCAGTAAGCCCAACGCATCACCGGGGGCACACTGCCTGCCCTCCAGGAGTCACAGGAAGGCCAAGAAGATCATCAAGGACCTCAGCCACCCAAGCCAATTGATTTTATCCAGAGAGGAAGAGGCAAAGTGAGAGGTTTCACTCTTGCCAAAATCTGTCAAAAATAAGCCCAATGCGTTTCTATGGCCTTATTTTGGACATAAGCTTGTCGCCTGCCTTCCCGACTTTGGGACAACGACAAGCGGCAACTAAAACTCTGAGGTGGATGAGGACGGACTGTATAGCGCACTTGGACAGCCCTGCCAAGGGGAGCCCTCGAGTGGATGTTGAATAAAGTATGTAGCGAACAACAGAGCAGAAGAATTTAGTGTGAGTTGTCAGGCTAGCTATTTTCCACGGCAAACTAACTCTATAGTTAAACCTGTTTAGAGTGAAGAAAAGGGTCCCGAGGATCCCCATTCCATAGCATTAGCATTGTAAACTTGCCTGTGAAAGTGATTATATAACTAACTAAATGTTTGAACAGTTTGTTGGTGGATGGAGGAGGCCGTATGTAATATTTTAGCTGAAATGGTATCATAGCTGGCAATGCAAATACATGATTATTTCTGTTATGGTCATATTCATAACATAGTTTACACACAGCTGGTGTTTGAGAAGGAAGGAGTGTACCTCCACACCAATGCCAAGAGGAGCAACGAGGACACCACCATCACATGGTTCATCCGTATTGTCGAACGGGTAAGTTGGGCTTCTCCCATAGACAACATGACAATATTGGTTGATCCAAGACCAATTCTAGTCAAAGTGTACTCATCCCTGTGGTCTTTGTCATCAATAACTTTGTTTTGTTTCCTTTAGTCAAACACATAGGCCTTTAGATCATATCCAGGACCCTTATGAGCTCCCCACCTGTGCAAGTGGGGGTGGACATTGTCATAGTGAGTTTACATCTGTGGAGTAGATGGAGAAGAGGACCTCACTTTATAGGTCAGTGCTGCTGTCTAACGTTCCTAGAAGCCTCATTGGTTAGATTCTTATCTGTTCTTTTTGTTTTGATTGGACAGAGAGGGACGTGAGTGGGACAGACAGGCACAATGCCTTCTTCTCTGGCAACGACAACCCAGGCCTGACTCTTCTCAATGACGTGCTGATGACATACTGCATGTTCAACTTTGATCTGGGTAAGCCACTTCCCTTGGGCTTAACAATGGGTTGCAACTTTCAAGTGTATTTATTATCAAGCTTTCACACCTGACTCTCCTCTCTCCTTGTGGTTCCTGTTGTCTCTCTCTTTCTCTCCCTACAGGCTATGTCCAGTGGATGAGTGACCTCTTGGCTCCTCTCCTGTTCGTCACCCAGAACGAGGTGGAGTCCTTCTGGTGTCTGACAGGTTTTATGGAGATGGTGGTAAGCACCTTACTTTCTTGTCATATACTACCACATAAGATTGTTGAAACCATAACATTATACATTTATTTATACACATAACATTGTAATGTTCTCTCTCTCTGTCCCTCAGCACCAGAAATTTGAAGAGTCTCAGGAGGCCATGAAGCAGCAGCTCCTCCAGCTCAGCCTGCTGTTGAAGGCTCTGAACCCTGAGCTTCTTGACTACCTGAATAAACAATGACTATCACTCAGTCACTGTTTCTCTCACACTTCCCCGTATGTCACTAGTCACTACCTGGATGCGTAATCAATTGAGGTAGTAAATTCTTCACATTATTATTGTTAGAAGCAGTCACGTGTTGTGGCAAAATCGTCCTTATACTGATCAAAGAACCAAAGTATTTCCAGAGTTTTTGTAGAATTAAGATGGACTTTATTACAATAGACAAAGCTCTCAGTTTATATAGTCATTTCACATACATTTTAGCTTAACCCCTCCCTCTTGGGTTCCCCCACCACTGTCTCCAGTTTCCACCTCTTGACCGCTCCGTCCACTTCCTTAGTTTATGATAGAGGAGAAGTCAGATTTCGCCACTATGTATTCAGTTTGGAAACAATGGTGGTTCAATCAATCAAGCCCTGTCATGCAAAAATAATAATGTTCAGTTTGACCTCTGTTCAACCCCGGCTCACCCTGGCTTGACCTGGATATTGACTGTTGGACATGGCAGGTCCACAATCAATCTCTCAAACATACCCAAGCCCAACCCCTCTCTCCCCTCCCGTCATGCTGTAATTAATCAAGAAGACGCACAAGGAGAAACAAAGGGTTTAGCCTGAACTCTGTTCAACCCTGACTCCATTCACGTAATATGCCTTAGGATAGAGGCAAAGAATAACACTCTGGTTTAAGTCACTGATAAATCAGGACAGCCTTGGATTAGGTAAGAGCGAGGAATTCGACCCGAGGTCAGATCTCCATTTCACACACACACAAACCCAGTGAGAGGAACCAATTAAGTTCTTGCCTAGCAACAGAGATGTACCCATGTTTAACCCTGGCTCCGTGTTCGTCATGTTGTGATTAACTTTGTTTATCTTATAGTTTACTGAAAAATCCTCATCACATGTAGCCTACACACACACACAGTATAGAAAAAACACCCATATCTTTACAATACCAGTAAACGCAATGAATGCCGCTTGTAAGTAAATTAATATACACTACCTTTCAAAAGTTTGGGGTCACTTAGAAATGTCCTTGTTTTCGAAAGAAAAGCAATTTTGTTGTCCATTAAAATAACATCAAATTGATCAGAAATACAGTGTAGACATTGTTAATGTTGTAAATGGCTATTGTAGCTGGAAACGTTTGATATTTAATGGAATATCTACATAGGCGTACAGAGGCCCATTATCAGCAACCATCAGTCCTGTGTTCCAATGGCACGTTGTGTTTGCTAATCCAAGTTTATCATTTTAAAAGGCTAATTTATCATTAGAAAACCCTTTTGCAATTATGTTAGCACAGCTGAAAACTGTTGTGCTGATTAAAGAAGCAATAAAACTGGCCTTCTTGAGACTAGTTGAGTATCTGGAGCATCAGCAATTGTGGGTTCGATTACAGGCTCAAAATGGCCAGAAACAAAAAACTTTCCAAGAAACTGAAGATCTCGTACAACGCTGTGTACTACTCCCTTCACAGAACAGTGCAAACTGGCTCTAACCAGAATAGAAAGAGGAATGGGAGGCCCCGGTGCACAACTGAGCAAGAGGACAAATACATTAGAGTGTCTAGTTCGAGAAACAGATGCCTCACAGGTCCTCAACTGGCAGCTTCCTTAAATAGTACTTGCAAAACACCAGTCTCAACGTCAACAGTGAAGAGGCGACTCCGGGATGCTGACCTTCTAGGCAGAGTTGCAAAGACAAAGCCATATCTCAGACTGGCCAATAAAAATAAAAGATTAAGATGGGCAAAAGAACATAAACACTGGACAGAGGAAGATTTGAAAAAAAGTGTTATGGACAGACGAATTGAAGTTTGAGGTGTTTCGGATCACAAAGAAGAACATTTGTGAGACGCAGACCAAATGAAAAGATGCTGGAGGAGTGCTTGATGCCATCTGTCAAGCATGGTGGAGACAATTTGATGGTCTGGGGGCGCTTTGGTGGTGGTAAAGTGGGAGATTTGTACAGGGTAAAAGGGATCTTGAAGAAGGAAGGCTATCACTCCATTTTGCCACACCATGCCATACCCTGTGGACGGCGCTTGATTGGAGCCAATTTCCTTCTACAACAGGACAATGACCCAAATCACAGCTCCAAACTATGCAAGAACTATTTAGGGAAGAAGCAGTCAGCTGGTATTCTGTCTATAATGGAGTGGCCAGCACAGTCACCGGATCTCAATCCTATTGAGTGGTTATGGGAGCATCTTGACTGTTTGGTACGTAAGAAGTGCCCATCAAACCAATCCAACTTGTGGGAGGTGCTTCAGGAAGCATGGGGTGAAATCTCTTCAGATTACCTCAACAAATTGACAACTAGAATGCCAAAGGTCTGCAAGGCTGTAATTGCTGCAAATGGAGGATTCTTTGACAAAGGCAAAGTTTGAAGGACCAATTATTATTTCAATTAAAAATAATTATTTCTAACCTTGTCAATGACTACATTTCCTATGCATTTTGCTATATTTCCTATTCAAACTCATTTCATGTATGTTTTCATGGAAAACAAGGACATTTCTAAGTGACCCCAAACTTTTGAACGGTAGTGTATATATATAAATAACAAAGCGTGCCATTACTATGAAAATTATATAGGATTCACATTCCAGAGTTCAGTTTGAGGAGTGTAGAGAATCATTGTACCATGTAAACCACTGAAATGTACACCAGCTTTTTTAAGCTGGTGTACAAAACCAAAAGATTTAAAAAAATGAAAACTTAAAAAAAGGTGTAATAGGCAGAAATCAATCTGACATTTCCTGGTTGCAAAAATTAATAGTTATTCTAATTTCAGTTTGTGACAAAACAAGTGATGCATAGTGTAGAGAATCATTGTACTATCTAAACTGCTGTGAAAGCTCTTTTCAATAACCAAAAATATTATATTTTCAGCTTGTTTGAAGTCTGTTTACAAAACCTAAAGTTAAGACGCAAAAACAAAAAAACTTAACCGGAAGCATAGAATTGCACATAGAACAGATCTACCGCATCTTATACTTGCTTTCAATTAGAAATACAGATCTATAACTACCATTTATGTGAATTTGGTCAGGTTGCACCCGAAAAAAGCTACATATTGCAGCTTTAAGAACAGGAAGCTTAGAAATAACACACATAGAACAGATGAATTTGGTCGGGTCACCCAAAAAGTTACATAATTTTATAAAAAATTCTGGCTTGTAGAGCTTGTGACAGGAAATGTACCAAACAAATGTATGGCATTAATCTCAGACGGTGAACCAGAGGTATCATAGTCTGATTGTCAGGCAATCAGCTGGGGGTGTATTCAGGAAATCTTGCAACGGAAACGGTTTTGCAACCGGCGGAAATAATACACCACTGATACAGACAGTGGCTAGCCAGCACACTTTGCTAGATTGATTGTTTTGAGTTAGTTAGCTAGTCACCCAGCCATCTTGCCGATACTAGCTAGCTAAAACACCACTGACTATGCCACTAGCCAGCCGAATAAGTTTAGTAAGGATTGTCACTTACCTTTTGGGCTTGCAAGACGTTGATCTTCACCACTGCAATGAGCTACCTGCTTGGGTAGCTAAATTAGCTAGCTAGCTAATGTACACTAAAATGAGTTCGGTAATCACCAGCTAAAAGTTTTTTTTTTTATGATGATGATATAATAATGCTTCCGCCATTCCTTCAACGACCTCGCCCCCGCCATTTACTTGTGCATGCCGTTGAGAAAAAACTGCTAATTGAATGATTGATGCATTGTTCTCATTGGCTGACCAACGTTATTTTACACTGGCCTGGCTTGAACCGGACAAAGGCCCATCATGTCATCGTGCGAAAGCGGGAGGGAGGTGTGCGCTTCTCAAATCCAACAGTAACCTGCGCCCTGCTCGGTCATTTTATCAACAAGGCAGCATGGTACATCATTTAGAAACATACATCTCTTTTCCATAAAATAAATGTTGGAATATTCATTGGGGAGGCAGATAAACAATTTTCATAAAAAGCAATCACTTTTGCAATGAAAAACACAATCTGACTAATTACTACACGTGCTTAATAATGTCCCTTAATAATGAAGACTTCACTGTCAGACAGAGCAGGGCACCTGGCTCATGCCCAGGAGGCATCCCGGTTCCAAATCGAATGCAATCGCCTACAAGGGCGCCCGGGCAAGATTAATCGAACACCCTCTCTTTTTTGTTTGAGGCGCAGCCGCTGAATCATGGAAGGGGTTTGTTTATCTGGCCTGGGTTACCCTGGTGGGAGGAGTTTGAACCAGATGAAAAGTGATTGGGCGCGTTCAAGCGGTCACTTTTGTCAAGTCGGTGTGTTGCATTGGGGGGATAAAAATGGTCCAACTTGCGCATACATGTCCACTGCAAAAATCGTGATCAAATGTCGACTTCAAGTTTCTGCAGTTGCTCTTCACCAGCTTCATCCTGCAGCCATCGCCTGCATTGTAGGATGCTCTATTGTCAACCAATCATTAGGGTGTTTTTGCTTTTTGTATGACCAACGCAAATGTGTCCAAAGAGATGGCTGAAACAGAAACCACAGGTGGCCGGTGGTACTTTAATTGGGGAGGAGGGACTCAGTAATGGCTGGAACGGAATAAATGGAATGGTATCGAACACATGGTTTCCGTGTGTTATATCATTCCATTCCCTCCATTCCAGCCATTATTATGAGCCGTCCTCCCCTCAGCAGCCTCCTGTGACGGGAACCAACTTTGCCGCAATACATGTACGTATACAGTGGATATGTACAAATTAATGTGATATGAGGCTCTCTCTCACCAATTGCTTGTACAATGTACACACATATATTTTCAGTTTGTGAGTGTGTGATATTGGGGTTGGTGCCATGTTTATTTCGACATAAAGGAAAACTTTGAATGGCAACACTGCCATGTTACTGAGCTTTGCTGTTGGAAAATCACATCAGTGTACGACTTGAATTTTGGCTCTCACAGATGCACCTCCCTCAACTGCACTCCGACTTTCGTCTACAGTTGGTTACTTTCGCCTTAAAAAATGGTAGGATCAACACCAATGGGTGTGTCGAAACCTAATTGGTTGCCACAAGACCGTTTCGAGTGCCTTCTTCCTGCTTCCTTGTAGTATTTTAACTAAGCCTAAGCCCGTTCCTTAACCTCATTCTCCTAACCTGCCATGTTAATTGTTCTAACCTGCCACGTTAATTCTCCTAACCTGCTATCTTAGTTCTCCTAACCTGCCACGTTAATTCTCCTAACCTGCCACGTTAATTATCCTAACCTGCTACGTTAGTTCTCCTAACCTGCCATGTTAATTTTCCTAACCTGCTACGTTAGTTCTCCTAACCTGCTAAGTTATTTCTCCTAACCTGCCACATTAATTATCCTAAAGTTCTACGTTAATTATCCGAACAAGTTAATTCTCCTAACCTGCCATGTTAATTATCCTAGCCTGCTACATTAGTTATCCTAACCCGCAATGGGGTCGTTGAAGTGGATTTGAAAATACATTTTAAGAAAGTTAAAGCTCATTTACTGCATTTCTATATGCTATTTAAATGCTATTTAGAGAACAGAACAAACAAACAAAAATGATCCCATCCATTATCACATTGGTTGCTGTTGCTTCATTCACCTCAATCGATCTACAAACACAACCTATTAGCCATACAATTAGGTGCTACACATTAGCTCACATTAACTCAGCACTGGGATTAAAGACTATAATTTAATACGTACAGAACTTATTTTTTGTTGCAGTTTTACAGCTAATTTCTTTCAATTCTATACATTTTGCCATGACTTATGCCATGTTAATATGATATCTGAGTGAGAGTGACTAACAAAATCAATGGGGGCCCCTTGGAGTCAGTGCCTCCGGACACGTACCCTGCATGCCTGGTCAGTTGACATGGGCTAATTGAGTGACTGTCAGTGAGTGACATATAACAAGAGGAGAACTGCTGATGTACAATCAAGTTTCGAAATTGCACCATGTGTATTCTACTATTCTAACTCTCAAGAGTAAGTTGAGACCCGA
The DNA here is from genome assembly GCF_020615455.1 of Coregonus clupeaformis. NCBI lineage: Eukaryota > Metazoa > Chordata > Actinopteri > Salmoniformes > Salmonidae > Coregonus > Coregonus clupeaformis. The sequence continues at coordinate 3,513,070 of NC_059216.1, read as the reverse complement.
CTGAGTTCATTAAAATTATGTATTTATTATTCAAAATAATTACCGAGGTCCGGACCTCAGAGTACTCATATGTAGCTAAGGCCCTGGACGCAGCTTGTTGGCTGGCCATTAGCCAATCGGCGTTTCTCAACGAGTTCAAAGCACGTGAATGCATCCAACTGGTATTTAGGACTTTCCACTTGGGTATCAACCCAGCATTAGAGGGTCGTTTGCACTACTATTCTGCCAGCAGCACGAATGATGACATCACTTTCGTATTGTAATGATGAAACCTTCCAAATAAAAGCCCACATTTCAAGATTCAATTACTTTATTAATTAAATTGTAAGCTAAGGACCCTGGGACTAAACACCTCCCTCTGCAACTGGATCCTGGACTTCCTGACGGGCCGCCCCCAGGTTGTAAGGGTAGGCAACAACACATCTGCCACGCTGATCCTTAACACTGGGGTCCCTCAGAGGTGCGTGCTTAGTCCCCTCCTGTACTCCCTGTTCACCCACTACTGCGTGGCCAAGCACGACTCTAACACCATCATTAAGTTTGCTGACGACACAACAGTGGTAGGCCTGATCACCGACAACAATGAGACAGCCTATAGGGAGGAGGAACAGAGACCTGGCAGTGTGGTGCCAGGACAACAACCTCTCCCTCAATGTGGGAAAGACAAAGAAGCTGATTGTGGACTACAGGAAAAGGAGGGCCGAACAGGCCCCCATTAACATAGACGGGGCTGTAGTGGAGTGGGTAGAGAATTTCAAGTTCCTTGGTGTCCACATCACCAACAAACTATTATGGTCCAAACATACCAAGACAGTCGTGAAGAGGACTGAAAAGATTTGGCATGGGTCCCCAGATCCTCAAAAAGTTATACAGCTGCACCATCAAGAGCATCCTGACCGGTTGCAGCACCACCTTGTATGGCAACTGCTCGGCATCTGACCGTAAGGCCCTACAAAGGGTAGTGCGTACGGCCCAGTACATCACTGGGGCCAAGCTTCCTGCCATCCAGCACCTATATACTAGGCGGTGTCAGAGGAAGGCCCAAAAAATTGTCAAAGACACCAGTCACCCAAGTGATAGACTGTTCTCTCTGCTACCGCAGGGCAAGCGGTACCGGAGCGCCAAGTCTAGGTCCAAAAGGCTCCTTAACAGCTTCTACCCCCAAGCCAAAATACTGCTGAACAATTAATCAAATGGCCACCCTGTTACGTGAATTATTTAACAAACTATTTCAGTGTCTCTGTGCGTCTCCCAAAAGGTTGTAAGTCTTTTGGGATTTAAGTAACGGACAGACTCTCCATCTGCATAGTCAGAGATTTATTCATTGAGAATTCTGCCATCACAATTTCATAACAGTTTCTCCCCTCCCTAAATTGGGAGGCCTCTTTATCTTGGTTTCTCAGTTGTCTGTAGACAGTTCTCCTTGTCCTTTGTCTGGACTAACTCTTACTCACATTGCTGAGTCTTTACTGGTCCTACACTCACACATTTCTAACACATTATACACAGTTTCAGGGTGTAATAATTAGTCATTAATAATTAATCTATCAATCCACCCTTTGACTAATTATTACGCACATACAAAATATATGTTGTTATAGAAATGAATCACACTCATTGAAGTATATAAGTTGGTTTGTATATAAAAACATTAAAAATTGTCTCATTCAATACAGGTTCATCAGGGTTACCCCATGATTAAAAGTGTAACGTTACTTTTTAGCAATGGTAACTAGTACATCATACTTAAAACGAGACTTTAATACACAAAAGATCATTACAATAACTTTTAAACTAGAGATTTATAGTTCTAGGAAAACATCCAGTCTCAAACTATCTGAATCGTCGTCGTCCTCCACCAAGCCTGATAGGTCATATCCTTCATTCCATAGGTCGGAGTCCGGGATTGGGCCGTATCTCACCATCTGTTGGGAAACCGCCTTCTCCATCGCCTTGCTCACCAACCCTCGGACACAGGGAATAAGACAACATCCACAAAGAACAAGTATACCCATAGAAGCAATAACTGCACCCAGAATAGTTACAACAATAGTTTTCCATTTACCAAATATGTTATCAAACCAACCGTTTAGGGAGCTATCAATACCAGAGTTCTCAGCCAGTTCGTTCGCCAGCGTGGTGAGTCCCTGAAGCGCTTTGGTCACGGACCCGTCCGGTGCTGTATTGTTGGGGATGAAAGTACAGCACATAGATCCAAACAGAACACAAACTCCGCCCCGCTCAGCCAAAAGCATATCTAAAGCTATTCTATTCTGCCATGCCATTAAGCTAGTTGCCGCTGTCTGCTCAGCCAATCCCTTTATTGCATCACGAGTGTGGTTTATAAATCTTTGCTGGTTATAGTAAATATAATTTATCCAATCTACGTTTTTATTAAAAGTTTGACCACCAGAAAATACTTGATACAAACCCAGCTGCGATCTGATTCCTAGCTTTGAATTCTTCTGGAACCCCTCGAGGTACTCCTATCCCATCAATATATATCCTTTCATCAAAGGATCCCGGGAGGAGGTCCCACTTTCTACGTGACAACTCACCAGTCTCTGACACATTTGATTGTTTGCGTATGTAGGTGAGTTCACAATCTGTTATTACCACACAACCACCAGATGTCAGCACGGGCCTGGTTTTGGTTCCTAAAATCCTCTGGCTGCAACAAAGAGGAGAGATTAGTTATGGTCTCTTTAGTTGTGACATTCTCTGTGTGGGAGCAGGAGCTAAGATGCCCTACCCTGTATCCTATCTTACTAGTCCTAGAAAAACAATCATAAGAATCCCCTGAGACTTCAAACGGAGGCAACCTAGGTCGGGGTGACTTTGTTATCGGGGGATACAGATAGTGCATGTTACTACAAGACTCCTTCACCACATTCCCAGTTGGCTTGAACAATTTAATCATGGAGGATAAACCTGACGGAGAGTTAAAGCCTGTCAAGGGGAACGGAGTAGTTGTTAACCTTGGTTTGGCTGTCCCACAGGCATAACAGTCCTCTTTAGACATAGTTCTTGCTGTATACTGAATCCATTCCAACCACAGGTTAGGATCTCTATACCCCGTCTCCACCTATACTACTTCCTTCAGGTCTATAGTTTGCACTATCTTCACCACAGCCCCGGTCTCACTACCTCCCTCAGAGAGGTTTACTCTATAGGGTGCCCCAGTTGAAGAGGATATCTCACTTGTCAGGTCTGTAACCTGTTTTAGCGTAATTCTGACTTTCAGGAAGTACCTACCCTTATATGGGTCGCACTGCCATTTCTGGTAATTCCCTACTTTCACAATACTACACCTGTCCTTAAACTGTGTATGGAGATTGACATATCCCCCCGCTCGGTATGAGCAACTACATAGTCCCAGGATGTACATGGTGACATACATATACAGTGGGGAGAACAAGTATTTGATACACTGCCGATTTTGCAGGTTTTCCTACTTACAAAGCATGTAGAGGTCTGTAATTTTTATCATAGGTACACTTCAACTGTGAGAGACGGAATCTAAAACAAAAATCCAGAAAATCACATTGTATGATTTTTAAGTAATTAATTTGCATTTTATTGCATGACATAAGTATTTGATCACCTACCAACCAGTAAGAATTCCGGCTCTCACAGACCTGTTAGTTTTTCTTTAAGAAGCCCTCCTGTTCTCCACTCATTACCTGTATTAACTGCACCTGTTTGAACTCATTACCTGTATAAAAGACACCTGTCCACACACTCAATCAAACAGACTCCAACCTCTCCACAATGGCCAAGACCAGAGAGCTGTGTAAGGACATCAGGGATAAAATTGTAGACCTGCACAAGGCTGGGATGGGCTACAGGACAATAGGCAAGCAGCTTGGTGAGAAGGCAACAACGGCGCAATTATTAGAAAATGGAAGAAGTTCAAGATGACGGTCAATCATCCTCGGTCTGGGGCTCCATGCAAGATCTCACCTCGTGGGGCATCAATGATCATGAGGAAGGTGAGGGATCAGCCCAGAACTACACGGCAGGACCTGGTCAATGACCTGAAGAGAGCTGGGACCACAGTCTCAAAGAAAACCATTAGTAACACACTACGCCGTCATAGATTAAAATCCTGCAGCGCACGCAAGGTCCCCCTGCTCAAGCCAGCGCATGTCCAGGCCCGTCTGAAGTTTGCCAATGACCATCTGGATGATCCAGAGGAGGAATGGGAGAAGGTCATGTGGTCTGATGAGACAAAAATAGAGCTTTTTGGTCTAAACTCCACTCACCGTGTTTGGAGGAAGAAGAAGGATGAGTACAACCCCAAGAACACCATCCCAAACGTAAAGCATGGAGGTGGAAACATCATTCTTTGGGGATGCTTTTCTGCAAAGGGGACAGGACAACTGCACCGTATTGAGGGGAGGATGGATGGGGCCATGTATCACGAGATCTTGGCCAACAACCTCCTTCCCTCAGTAAGAGCATTGAAGATGGGTCGTGGCTGGGTCTTCCAGCATGACAACGACCCGAAACACACAGCCAGGGCAACTAAGGAGTGGCTCCGTAAGAAGCATCTCAAGGTCCTGGAGTGGCCTAGCCAGTCTCCAGACCTGAACCCAATAGAAAATCTTTGGAGGGAGCTGAAAGTCCGTATTGCCCAGCGACAGCCCCGAAACCTGAAGGATCTGGAGAAGGTCTGTATGGAGGAGTGGGCCAAAATCCCTGCTGCAGTGTGTGCAAACCTGGTCAAGACCTACAGGAAACGTATGATCTCTGTAATTGCAAACAAAGGTTTCTGTACCAAATATTAAGTTCTGCTTTTCTGATGTATCAAATACTTATGTCATGCAATAAAATGCAAAATGAATTACTTAAAAATCATACAATGTGATTTTATGGATTTTTGTTTTAGATTCCGTCTCTCACAGTTGAAGTGTAGCTATGATAAAAATTACAGACCTCTACATGCTTTGTACAGTGGGGGAAAAAAGTATTTAGTCAGCCACCAATTGTGCAAGTTCTCCCACTTAAAAAGATGAGAGAGGCCTGTAATTTTCATCATAGGTACACGTCAACTATGACAGACAAATTGAGAAAAGAAAATCCAGAAAATCACATTGTAGGATTTTTAATGAATTTATTTGCAAATTATGGTGGAAAATAAGTATTTGGTCACCTACAAACAAGCAAGATTTCTGGCTCTCACAGACCTGTAACTTCTTCTTTAAGAGGCTCCTCTGTCCTCCACTCGTTACCTGTATTAATGGCACCTTTTTGAACTTGTTATCAGTATAAAAGACACCTGTCCACAACCTCAAACAGTCACACTCCAAACTCCACTATGGCCAAGACCAAAGAGCTGTCAAAGGACACCAGAAACAAAATTGTAGACCTGCACCAGGCTGGGAAGACTGAATCTGCAATAGGTAAGCAGCTTGGTTTGAAGAAATCAACTGTGGGAGCAATTATTAGGAAATGGAAGACATACAAGACCACTGATAATCTCCCTCGATCTGGGGCTCCACGCAAGATCTCACCCCGTGGGGTCAAAATGATCACAAGAACGGTGAGCAAAAATCCCAGAACCACACGGGGGGACCTAGTGAATGACCTGCAGAGAGCTGGGACAAAAGTAACAAAGCCTACCATCAGTAACACACTACGCCGCCAGGGACTCAAATCCTTCAGTGCCAGACGTGTCCCCCTGCTTAAGCCAGTACATGTCCAGGCCCGTCTGAAGTTTGCTAGAGTGCATTTGGATGATCCAGAAGAGGATTGGGAGAATGTCATATGGTCAGATGAAACCAAAATAGAACTTTTTGGTAAAAACTCAACTCGTCGTGTTTGGAGGACAAAGAATGCTGAGTTGCATCCAAAGAACACCATACCTACTGTGAAGCATGGGGGTGGAAACATCATGCTTTGGGGCTGTTTTTCTGCAAAGGGACCAGGACGACTGATCCGTGTAAAGGAAAGAATGAAAGGGGCCATGTATCGTGAGATTTTGAGTGAAAAACCTCCTTCCATCAGCAAGGACATTGAAGATGAAACGTGGCTGGGTCTTTCAGCATGACAATGATCCCAAACACACCGCCCGGGCAACGAAGGAGTGGCTTCGTAAGAAGCATTTCAAGGTCCTGGAGTGGCCTAGCCAGTCTCCAGATCTCAACCCCATAGAACATCTTTGGAGGGAGTTGAAAGTCCGTGTTGCCCAGCGACATCCCCAAAACATCACTGCTCTAGAGGAGATCTGCATGGAGGAATGGGCCAAAATACCAGCAACAGTGTGTGAAAACCTTGTGAAGACTTACAGAAAACGTTTGACCTGTGTCATTGCCAACAAAGGGTATATAACAAAGTATTGAGAAACTTTTGTTATTGACCAAATACTTATTTTCCACCATAATTTGCTAATAAATTCATAAAAAATCCTACAATGTGATTTTCTGGATTTTTTTTCTCATTTTGTCTGTCATAGTTGACGTGTACCTATGATGAAAATTACAGGCCTCTCTCATCTTTTTAAGTGGGAGAACTTGCACAATTGGTGGCTGACTAAATACTTTTTTCCCCCACTGTAAGTAGGAAAACCTGCAAAATCGGCAGTGTATCAAATACTTGTTCTCCCCACTGTATATCTCCCATCCTTTACGATACTACCAGCCAGTAGTCCCCAACTCCCCAACTGGTCCGCAAAGACCTCAAAAGGTGATGTCCTTCCCTACAGTCCCTAGTACTTCCCCTTTCCCTACGTCTAGCTGTATCCTATGCCTTCGTAGACTGTGCTCAGGTATTATTTTATCAACTTGTGTTAGGTTAACTACTACTTCTGGCCGATCAGGAGGGTTTGAGTGTGTTAGGAATATGGCCCCCACAATCAGACAGCTACGTACCGTCAGGAGACCTGTGAATCCCCACCCTCACCCTGAGAACATGTCAGATGCCAGAGGCCAACCCATTGCTTTACCTTCTATCGAACTCACACAGGGATGATCAGACAGGGTAAGGGAATCTTCGTTAAGGAGCCAACCCCCGAGACCTAGTGGTGATCGGTTCTTTCTCATAACTCTGTGTTTGTTCGTCAGGTGTAACTGGGTTTACCTTTTTACAGTGTGTGACATGCACCCAGGTGGATCTTTCCGCAATTCTTACAGCGAAGGCCGTCACCAACAGGACCTGATATGGACCTTCCCAACGGGGCTGCTTCCAGTCTTTCTTCTTCAAGGATTGGATCCACACCCAGTCTCCAGGTTATATAGAGTGGGTCACCTTCTCCTTTAGTTCACCTGTGGGGCACAAAACCTCTGACATACAGGTGTGGTTAATAAACTACCTTCTCACGTGTTCTGCTAGGGTGCTCTCTAGTTCTATGTCTGCCTGTCTGGTCCTGCCAACTGTGGCATTCTGTAAGGTCTTCCAAACACTTTCTCAAAGGGGGATAACCCATCTTTATCTGGGGTTACTCTAAATTTCTTCCCTTCTCTCCGTGATAACTCTATAAAATCAATTTGCAATTGCTGGAAAGGGTACTTAGCCGGAGGATACTCACCCTGAGGTGCCCTTTGTCTGCCCTGGTGATTATTTTGAGCACAGATAACACATCTTGAGCAAAAGTTTATTTTTATTTTTTATAATTAATAATCCCATATGCAACAAAGTGTTGTCTAATCTGCTCTACCATCCATCCCTCCTTTTGACACATGTCACTGTCCATGTGTCAATATTACCACCTACCTAAACAAGCACTTAGGTAATATTGGTAATTTATCATCCAATTGCCATCCCTTATTTATTTTTGAGACTGTCCCTTGCTTCTTTATTGCTCCTATCTTCCTGATCTCATTACTAAATAAATGATCTAGGTAATAGCTGTTTCGCATTAGATTGTGCCTTCCTCTGATTACTGCAGCTCATTGCATTAATTTAGTTTCAAATACCAACTTGTTGTTTATTAAATCATACTAAAAATGAAATTTAAATGACAACATTTGATAATACCTCAACTTACTTCTATCCCGTAAAAGTAATCCAAGATTAGTACAATTTACTAGCAACAGGTATCCCTCATTCAGGGAAAGCTCTCTCTTCTGTTGTTTTATGGTTCAAATCATATATATTATTACCAAATTATAATCCTCTTCACTGTATTATAAATTACCCTCAACTTAGTAAAATAAACTATCTTAAAGTCCTCCTCTCATGCCTTTAGAATTTACCAGTGTGGATGATTAATTAACACCAGAAAGTTAAACCAGAGTTCAGAGGCAATTGAAATTATTCAACGAACTGTTCCATCCCATAGTATACCAAACATTACCATTATTCTAAATATTTCATAAATGTTACTTATCCCAAGTGTTCATTAAGTCCTCATGACATTCATTCTCATAAGAAATCATATATACCCCAAACTCAGCCAAAACCGAAAAACTCCATACAATTCACTGTGCGTGCTCCTCCAAGACCTATCACCCTTGACCTGCTGAAAACCCCCCAAAATTGAAACAACAACCCCTTTATAAACATCATACTAGGTGTGTTGTTTTTTATTTGAAAACCCCAATTAAAAAACAACAACCAAACAGCCAGGTCATGAGGACTCCTGATTTCTCTCTTCCCCTTCTGCCTACAGTTTCTTAACTGGTGCCCTTTCCTTGCACAGTAACTACACGGTTCCTCACATTCTCTAGCAAAATGTCCCGTTTTGTCACAATTGTAACACTTCCACTCACTCCTTCTTGTCTGTCTTTGCTACCGTAACCTCTCTTCTCTCCTAGGTATTGACTAATAGTCTCACTGTCTCCCTGCTTACACTCGTGGACTTTGGAGAAGTCGGCATGTCTGTGATAATATTCTCTCAGATTATCACAGAGTTGTGCCAATTTATCTCCAAAAGCCCCTCCTTCTGCCCACTCTAGAACCCCTGTATTCAGCTTAAAGCTGGCGGTCAGCCCTTCCATATCTCTTCTGAACTGGTGTACCCCTGTCTTAGGGTGGGGTATCCCTTCCACTGCTCTCACTACATCTCTCTGCTTCGTTTACTAAATCCTGGCATTAGTAAATTCTATCCACACACCACCAAAAATGAATAACATATTTGCATACACATAACTAGAAAGCATGAATTTAATGCCATTCTTGCTTAAACAATGCAATTCAACCATTCTCAAATCTAATTACCTCTGTTATCAACAAAAATTATAGACACCTCTTATGAAACCCCCAATCTGTCATTGTTTAGAATACAGCAGATATAGGTAACTGTCCTTTCTAAGTAGGCTACAAATAACACCAAACACATGCCGTAGTTGACCAGCATATATTGAATTTATCTCCATAGTATTAATATCCAATGTAGTGATTGACGTTCCTTAATGGAAACCCTAAATTGGCTTTGTACAATATTATATTAATTATGTCTCACCCATGACGTATGTCTACGTTTGGGTGAGCAAGTTAATATATAATTATTATTCCAATTATTATTTTATGAAGTCTCTAGCCTCTAATTCAACACAAAACCCCATTATCAAATGTACTCCCAGCAGAACTGAAAAAAAACAAAAACAGACTGTGATTTCCAGGACACTGCACCTTTGTTTCTGGCCTCACTATCTCCCCGAGAATTGGCCCTCCCTCAAGGTCCCTCCCAATCTGCTCTTGGTAAACTGCAAACCTTTTATTGCTTCTGGTTTCATAGGGTATTGCTTCTGATATGGCCTATGATTAGATTTGGGTATCACCTGTACTGGAATTACCCCTTTTATTAATCCTACGTCTGCTGGTCCCCGGGACCACAAATGCTCTGGAACTTCTTTTAAGTCTGACTCCTGTTGTTCTGTCAACAGGTATTCCTCTCCTCAGCATCTGCTATTCTCATCTAAATGTACTATCTGTGGATGGGCTGTGTTGATCGCCACTCACAATATTGACCCAATCAGTGATCCTCTTACCCTTGGATACCCACTGGCCCATGTCTTTCCAGTCCTCTGCTGGCTCCTTTGCTAGGGACACATGTGGGCTCCATCTTTACCTGAACTTTGGGGCCCTAGTTCCACCTCCACTGCTGCGTGGGTGTTGTCATAGTGAAACCATTTCAAGGCTATAGTCCTTTCTGTTATTCTGCTCATGATGGATTGCATGTCTCTCTGAGGCTATTACACAATTCAGTTATTTTTCCAACATACTCTCCGTGATCGGCCCATGGCAAAAGTGTCCTCTGGGCATCCCCTGAAACCCACTGCCCTCTAACGGCAGCCAAAACCTTACTATTCCTGTTTTGGGGTGGGTCATTCCTTCTACCGCTCTGGCCACGTCCTCTGTGTTCATGGCCTGTCTGCTAAATGGCATATTATTATTATTATTATTGTATACATCTAAGGTTGCTGGGGCCCCTTCATTCCCTGCCAATAGATTAGGTAAGGCTATCAGTTGGGTACTGGCCCCCTCCTACTCTCTCATCTCTCTCACTGCTTCTTTCTCCTTTACACACCTTATGTATCTATTTAAGCATGGATTCAAGTTTATCTGCGTCCAGACGTCCCTCAAAACCATACCTCTCCCTCCACCTGGTTAAATAATGGAGATTTCTTCTATCCCTGGATTCCATTTTAATTACATCAAGTATTTCTCGTCCCCAGTAAATTCTGGGATCTCTTGTGAGGATTTGCCCCCCATGGTTGGTACTGTTAAAAATCCCTTAGCCACCTCTTCTATATAACAAGTCAATTTAACAAGTAATTCAAAACAGTTTCACACCACAAAACCTGGAATCACCCCTTCCTGTATATGTAATCTTGACTAGTCCCCAAGAATTATCTCATACTTTACGGAGGAATTTATCCTCACAATGTAATCTTGATAATTCCTGACAGTCTCATACAACAGGAATGGGTTCTCCCTCTTCTCTATACAACCACCTGGAACTATTCATAGAGCAAACATTAGGTCTCACATGTATACAACCTTACATGATTATTGGTTAACACCATCGGTAACCTGGAGTTTATAAGGCTCCAGAACGGATAGAGCTACAGCAAAATCTACAGTTGTTTGTGACTTTTGACTTTACTAATATTATATTTCTCACACATGTTATTTTAATTCCTTCTGGTGTACTTTTTGTATTTGTTTAACCCAGATTATTTGTTGACTGTTCTATAATCTCTTACAGGTTACATCCCATAGGTGTACTTTTAATAGTTCCTTCTATTTCAACACCGGGTAGTTTATTTTGGTAATGGCCTATTACCGTGAATCGTTACGGACCCACCAACCTTAAATCGGTTACCGGCTACAACCTTAAATTGGCTACCTTAAAATGCCTACGCATTGATCAATTTGCTACTTTAAATTATGACGTTACCCTCAGTCAATATTTTAGCAAGTTCTCAAATCAATTTCACCAAGTAATGAATAAAGACTACTGACCTTATCCTTGCAGCCGAGATTCAATGTAGGTTTGGATTCCGTCACCGTCTCTGTCATTAATCAGGTGTCCTCTGGCCTGTTTTAACCCTTAATGTCAAAGGGCAGGACTTTCTATTTACGAATGTATCATTCGCCAGTCTACGGTTTTCAGAGTTACCTGGAATGACAGAAACAGGGTATTGGAATCCGGCTCAGAAGGACCAAGCTATTACGTGAATTATTTAACAAACTATTTCAGTGTCTCTGTGCGTCTCCCAAAAGGTTGTAAGTCTTTTGGGATTTAAGTAACGGACAGAGTCTCGATTTGCATAGTCAGAGATTTATTCATTGAGAATTCTGCCATCACAATTTCATAACAGTTTCTCCCCTCCCTAAATTGGGAGGCCTCTTTATCTTGGTTTCTCAGTTGTCTGTAGACAGTTCTCCTTGTCCTTTGTCTGGACTAACTCTTACTCACATTGCTGAATCTTTACTGGTCCTACACTCACACATTTCTAACACATTATACACAGTTTCAGGGTGTAATAATTAGTCATTAATAATTAATCTATCACATTTAATTTAATTTGATTTGTACACAAGGTCCAACAGAAATGTGACTTCTGCTTTATCCCAACCCCTCTGAAAGACACACATACAGTGTGCAAAGCTCCACAGCGGAGATTGGAGTATCTGTCCATAGGACCACTTTAAGCCGTACACTCCACAGAGCTGGGCTTTACGGAAGAGTGGCCAGAAAAAAAGCCATTGCTTAAAGAAAGAAATAAGCAAACACGTTTGGTGTTCGCCAAAAGGCATGTGGGAGACTCCCCAAACATATGGAAGAAGGTACTCTGGTCAGATGAGACTAAAATTGAGCTTTTTGGCCATCAAGGAAAACGGTATGTCTGGCGTAAACCCAACACCTCTCAACACCTCTCATCATCTCCACAGTGAAGCATGGTGGTGTCAGCATCATGCTGTGGGGATGTTTTTCCATCGGCAGGGACTGGGAAACTGGTCAGAATTGAAGGAATGATGGATGGCGCTAAATACAGGGAAATTCTTCAGGGAAACCTGTTTCAGTCTTCCAGAGATTTGAGACTGGGACGGAGGTTCACCTTCGAGCAGGACAATGACCCTAAACATACTGCTAAAGCAACACTTGAGTGGTTTAAGGGGAAACATTTAAATGTTGGCCTAGTCAAAGCCCAGACCTCAATCCAATTGAGAATCTGTGGTATGACTTAAAGATTGCTGTACACCAGCGGAACCCATCCAACTTGAAGGAGCTGGAGCAGTTTTGCCTTGAAGAATGGGCAAAAATCCTTAGTGGCTACATGTGCCAAGCTTACAGAGACATACCCCAAGAGACTTGCAGCTGTAATTGCTGCAAAAGGTGGCTCTACAAAGTATTGACTTTGGGGGGGTGAATAGTTATGCATGCTCAAGTTTTCTGTATTTTTGTCTTATTTCTTGTTTGTTTCACAATAAAAAACATTTTGCATCTTCCAAGTGGTAGGCAAGCTGTGTAAATCAAATGATACAAACCCCCCAAGAATCCATTTTAATTCCAGGTTGTTAGGCAACAAAATAGGAAAAATGCCAAGGGGGGTGAATACTTTCGCAAGCCACCGTACAGGTTAGAGAAGTTGGAGCAGGGGGCTGCCATACCACGGCGCCCGTGGAGCTGTGGTGGGGGGTTAAGTGCCTTGCTCAAGGGCACAACGGAAGGTGATGGCATATAGGCTTTGTTACCAGCAACCCTCTGGTTGCCAGCTCATTTCCTTCCAGATTTTTCCTGTCATACCTAGGATTCGAACTGGCAACCCTCCGGTTGCTGGCTCGCCTCTCGAACCGCTTGGCTACCTGCATTGCAATGTCGATAGCTCATTGAAAATATATTAAATTGTAATAAATGGCCATTTGTATGGTGCTTATAAGTAAATACAATAAGGAATTTATGAATAAAAAAATAAAATGTTCAGACTGGTATGTTCACAACATTGGGCTGTAGAGAAAAAACTATTATTCGTGCCGATGTAAAAGTGAGGTTGGGAGTACTAAGGAGGGTCTGTAGAATTTATATATGGTGTTATTTCATGGGGGACTGAATAATACGGAGTGTTGCTGGCCTTTTACTCCACCCATTCCATTGGCCTCAATGCAAATCACTATATGTGAATTACATATTGGCTTAAAAATACTTATTTGTGCCGATGTAAAGGTGGGGTTTAACAATGCATCTTTCCTTTGTAGGAAAGATGCATTGTTAAAACACTCGTAAGCCTAAATTCCATCGCTATCGGGAAACCGGGTCCTGGCATTTAGGATTTAGTTCCTTCCTGTCTCTGGCCCACACTCCAGCACAGTTGGTGGTGGTAATGCACCATTAACTTTGGACGCCAACCACCGACAAACTCCATCGAAGGAGGCTTACCCAGAACAAATGTCCATAAAATGACTTTCATGCTCAATGTATTAGTCAAGAAATAAGCATAGACTACTTAATCATTGAATGTTCAGGCTTTATTCAATTAGACAAACATACAGTTAACCGTTTAGATCAAGTTAATTCATTCAAGATGCACTAAATATTGTCTATCACCAAAATAAGAATACAAAAAATTAAGTAAGACCTACCATTCTAAATAGCCTATCAATTGGTGTTAAAAAATATCAAAGGCAACATTCAGAGCCATTTAAAAATAAGAACCTACTTCAGACTAATATACGTTCTTCTCATGGATTATTGATATTCACTTGTAAAATTCTAACACTTAAATCTACAATACTTCTATTACTCTGCTAGATTTGGCACAATGTGATAGTAAGTCTGCAATTAAGAGTAAAAACTACCATTGACAGTCAGGGTCTTATGGGTTTCTCTTTTTCAGAGTCAGTCCCTTCTCATAGTCCATCTCTTGCTGGACTTGTTGCTGGTCTCAGCTCCAATACATTCTTGTTGAAGTGTTCCTGTTCTTATCTTTTGTAGTTGTTTCAAGGGTCCTTGGTCAGTCAGGGCAGTGGTATGGCTTTTCTCCAGTGTGTATCATCTGATGTGATTGTAAGACATGGAGATGTGAGAATTTCATCCCACAGTCAGAGCATTGGTGGGGTTTTTCTCCTGTGTGTATCCGCTGGTGTGTTTGTAAGTTACTGTGCTGAGAGAATGATTTCCCACAGTCTGGACAGTGATACGGTTTCACTCATGTGTCCATCCGCTTCTGTGTTTGTAAGGAATAGTGATCTGATCATTTCTTGTCACAGTCAGAACAGTGGTAAGGTTTTTCTCCAGTGTGTATGCACTGATTAGCTCTCCTGAGGTAATAAAGCTCTACCCACAGTCAGTAGCCATGCCTCTGTTCTCTTGTATGTATCAACTGATGTGATTTAAGAGCACTCATTGCTCTGAAATTCTTCCCACATTAAGAGCAGTGATACGTTTTCTCCCCAATATGTATCCACTGGTGTCTTGTTAAATGTGCTAATCGAGAAAATCTATGCCCACAATCAGAACAGCAATATGATTTCTCTACAGTATGTACTCGCTAATGGCTCTCCAAATTTCGTGCTTGAGAAGCTCTTCCCACAGTCGGAGCAGTGCTAAGGCTTTTCTCCTGTATGAGTACTTTTAATTCAGTTGATGATTTGAAACTCTTTCCACAGTTAGAGCAGGGGTAAGGCTTCTCTCTTGTATTTACAAGCTTGTGTCTTTTCAGCATTGATAAACATACAAATCTCTTCCCACACCGAGTGCAGTGGTTTCTTGACATTGGATTTTGAATGTTTTGCTTCTTCTGAGGAAAGGGAGTTATTTTCTTTATCAGAGCTAGGGTTGGGTCTCTCTCCTGTTGAAATAAAAAGGTCTGGGGGTAAGACAATAGATACAACAGCTACACATTTCAACCAAACACATGCAGAGTATTTCAGCAAAAACCTGGGTTTATGACATACAGTTGAAGTTGGATGTTTACATACACCTTAGCCAAATACATTTAAACTCAGTTTTTCACAATTCCTGACATTTAATCCTAGTAAATATTCCCTGTTTTAGGTCAGTTAGGATCACCACTTTATTTTAAGAATGTGAAATGTCAGAATAATAGTAGAGAGAATGATTTATTTCAGCTTTTATTTCTTTCATCACATTCCCAGTGGGTCAGAAGTTCACTACTCAATTAGTATTTGGTAGCATTGCCTTTAAATTGTTTAACTTGGGTCAAACGTTTCGGGTAGCCTTCTACAAGCTTCCCACAATAAGTTGGGTGAATTTTGGCCCATTGCTCCTGACAGAGCTGGTGTAACTGAGTCAGGTTTGTAGGCCTCTTTGCTCGCACATGCTTTTTCAGTTCTGGAATTGTGATACAGTGAATTATAAGTGAAATAATCTGTCAGTAAACAATTGTTGGAAAAACTACTTGTGTCATGCACAAAGTAGATGTCCTAACCGGCTTGCCAAAACTATAGTTTGTTAACAATAAATCTGTGCAGTGGTTGGAAAACAAGTTTTAATGGCTCCTACCTAAGTGTATGTAAACTTCCGACTTCAACTCTAACTGTGAAACAATTTGTAGTTTCAGAATTGTGTGGTTATGGAATATTACTGCATAATTTTTGTGTATCATCATTAGCGAGATTTCCATCCAGTTGGCGACAGATTTTCATGCGAATATTCTAGAACCCACACAAAGAAAATATGGCCATTGTCACACCAGTGGTGTGTTTCCACCAAACGGAGGCGTTGCGGCTAAAAATCAGTGTGTGATGACGTAGTGCACAGAAACTGTACTTTTTCGCTTACATTTTCATGTACTGAATAAAAATCTGAAGTTCAATGTGTTTCCATTACATTTTCAAGAAATAAGCTTTTTGTGTGTATGGAACATTTCTGGGATCTTTTATTTCAGCTAATGAAACATGGGACCAACACTTTACATGTTGTTTTTGTTCAGTATAGTAGGCCATTTGAGAAGGCAAAAAAAGGTGTGTTCAACAACAGCTGAGAGAGGATCTGAAGCAGACAACATGGCGGTTTACACATTGTTGAATTACCTCATGGAGCAAACATGTATTTTATTTAATAACGGAGCATTTTCTAAATTCCAACGTTACACCTACAACTAGCAATGGGAGTTGAGAACACACCCGTAACATCCAAGTTAAGAATTAAGGAAGTATCGGCATGTAAGGGTTAGTTCAAAAATTTCTGGAAGCATTCACATTATGACCTTTACAATGTGTTAGTGTTGCACAGTGTACCGAAACTTCGGTACTTTTTCGATACCAAAAACGAACGAAAGAAACGGTTAAGTACTAGAATTTGTGTTACTTTAGATACTTCTGTCAAATGTGTCTCACGTGATTGAGAGGATCAAGTCTGTATCAGCGCAGCCCCTTTATAGCGCTAAGAGCAAGTGCCTGCTCCACTTATTCATTACTAGAGCTGTCTGCGCGGCATTAACTCCCTAGTCCCCACTCATGCTGCCCAGAAGATAAAATACTTGAATAATGCAACACGGCATGTAGAAATGTTGAAACGGTTCGCAAAATAATGCCCATACAGGCTTGAACACTTTTACAATGCAAGACGAAACCGGTAGCTTCCAGCTTTAATTGTAGGCTAACTTTCCTTGCTCGCTTACAGCTGAATTCACTACCCTAGTACTTTGTTTGTGATAAACCATAACGCAAAATATGCTGATTTCAAAGCTGATTGTCACCAAAAACGGTATTAATTCACATCGTCTCCCTCGCCACCAGAAACTCATTCACTTCTTCGTCTTCCTTTGCCTCTGGTCTGTGGCTATGGAATCTAGCGGAAACCAAGGTCAGACTCCACAGTCACATTCTGCCTTGCGAATGACGTAATTCATTTCTTAAATAGACAGCGCGCACTTTTCGAAAAGAAGAGATTGCTTCTTATATGCAAATGTTGTTAATCAGTACAATAAAATAATATGTTCTCTTAGCAGTTGCCAATAAAATAAATCTTAAATGGAAGGGATTGTTTGTCATCTGTAGCCCCATGAAATCGGCTAAAACAAGCTCAATAGAACACACATGGCTGTCAAAAAAAAAAAGGACATAAAAATGTTCAAATGTAATGACATTGAACTCAAAGATGCCCAATGATTGAACAGAGCAGTAGCTGAGTTTATCTGTCTGGATCAAGTGCCATTCTGTGACTTTGGCTAATAATACTTATATTTTTGTGGTATCGTTTTGGTATTGAGTATCGTGATGGTATCGAGTATTGTGATACTAAACATGGTATCGGTATCGAAGTCAAAATTATGGAATCGTGACAACACTAAAATGTGTAGCTACCCACAGGGCACACACTGGTTGAATCCACGTTGTTTTCAAGCCATTTCAATGAAATTAAGTTGAAACAACGTGGAATAGACATTGAATTGACTTCTGTTTCCAGTGGGTAATTTCAGAACTATAATTTTGATCTCATGAGCTAGGTTTCCATCCAATTGGCGACAGATTTCCATGCTAATATTCTAAAATCCGCATAAACAAAATATGCGCATTTTCCCATCAGAAATGTGTTTCCATCAAATTGACTTGTTGTGGATAAAAGGCTGTGCATGATGAGGTAGTGCCCATAAAAATAACTTTTGCGGTTAAATTCCCATGTACCGAATAAAACATTTAGTTAAATGGGTTTCCATCATAATAGCCATTCTTTAAGTACTGGCCGATATGGACAAAAATCCATATCGTGATAAATTGCCTCAATTGATGCAATAACGATAAATAGAACAATGAGTTAATAACATTAAATGTGCACCACCGTTTAAGATTATCCGTTAAACTACTACTACTAGTTTAATGGTTGTAGTCATCAATTGTCCAATTAACAATCACCCATATTAGCAAACTTATTTCATTTCAAATTTCACATTTCCTTAGTATAGGCTACTTTGGGTGAAACTGCCTGCGATAAGTGATCGATATGGTCGGTGTCCATAATTTTCGGTTTACAGTCCCAGCTCTAATACTTTGTTCATGTGTCTCCAACTAAACCAACACAATTTCTTTCCATCTACATCCAGATCTTTGGAGGACTGTCCTTCCTTAGGTTCCTTTGGTTCCTTAGGTTGTCCTTCCTCCTGCTGTAAACTAAAGACTTATTTAGTTACTCTTCTCTAAATTGAAGAATTCCTTCCTCTGCTCGAGGATACTGCTGTAAAGTAAATACTTTGTTAGTTACTCTGATCTGCTGTAAAGAAAATACTTCCTTGAGTTCCGTGGCGATTTTAGCATGTATATCTTGGTGGGGCAAACTCAACCTATTTTTTTTAGATGCATGCCAGCAAACCACATCACAACACTAAACAATAGGTCTAAATTAATTGCACTATAATAGTGACAAACGGTGCCCACAAATTGTTAGGGCCTACATAAAGCTGTCCCGACAGCGGAGCTTTCCTTTCAGCACAACCATAGGAAAAAAAAACATTTTTGGTGGCAAACTTCAGAACAATCTTTTGAAAGTTATCGGAGCAATGCATGATGTGCAATGGTGTTCTACACTGCCTTTTATAGTATTTATATAAAAAACAAACGTGTTAACAACCCAATATTGTTAATCAACCAGGTTGTCAACGAAATAATTATAATATAATAGTAGCCTTACGTTTTTTATTAATGCCAATACTGTTTTATATGCTTGTTTTGTCTTAATATTTTGGGATACTGGTGCACTTGTAGTCAAAGTCCCTTTTTTTCGTGAAGGCAACAGTACACGTTTTTCTTCATTACGCATTTCATATTTCCTCTAGCCAATAGTTGTTTAGACCACACATCGCTTCACAGTGTTTGAGTAAAAGAGATATGCAGGCTGGAAGTGGAAAAATACTTTGGATAATTACAAAAAATACTCGTGTCAGGATCGTATTCGGAAAATTCTCCATATCCGTTACGTTGCTCGTTTTGTCCGAGTACTCGGCACACCCTTAGTCCATAGACTGCTTACAAGGTATTTTGTAATTCGGATGAACTATGCCTTTAACCATTTGTTAAGATACTGGTGGAACAAAACTAACCATTGAAATTATTGCGCGCCAAAACCTCTTCCTGTTGTGCGGGCACACAGTCACAGCACTTCGTGTGTGTGAAAAAGCAGCCAGACAAAACGCTGTGTCCTCTGGACAAGTTGCTCCATTCTTTTATTTTCCCCAAAACCATGTCTACGAAGAAGATGCATCAAAACGTATGCGATTAGTAAATTTAACGGTCACATATAGTGGTTTATCTAGCGGATATAAATCACAAATGATGCGGTAAATTAGCAAGTGCACTTAACGTTACTAGCTAAGTAGCTCGCTGGTTAGTATCAGCTAGTTAGGTAACGTTATTAGCCCACCACATTGACTCTAACCAGAACGTTAGCTAGTCATTTTGCCAGTGTATTATGTGAAGTGAAACGTTCAGAATTTGAAGATAAATGTATGAATAAACCTGGCATGATGCCCAAGATAATATCTGTTCTAGTTCTAATTGCATTTATTACGTTGCAGTTGATCTGAACAGGCTCCTGATTTGTGAGTAATGCAAGAGCAACTATAGCACAGGTTTAGTTATAAAAAATCTTTGGCTATAGTATCCGGACCTGATTTTTTTTTTTTGCAGTAGATAATATCCAAGCTTCTTTTCAAAAGAAATACCTGAAGGGCTTCTAACACTATTATTTTTTCTTAGTTTTATTAGCAAAACATTTGCATTTCAGTAAGATGTTGGTTACCCATTTGAATCAATTTTTGCTCTGAAAGTTTTAATTCAGTGAATTGCATGAAAAGTATACCATGCAATTACAGAATGTAAACCTTGCCAATGGAGGGGGAAAGATTTTTAGCTGCAGAAGAGAGCGGGAGGGTGGAGCCATCACGCCTGCAGAAGGTGCAGCCTAATGGATGTCAGCTAGCTGTCAGCTGTTCTTGTCTTTTTATGAAACACTGATTTTTCTTAAGGACTTTTGTAATCATATATTTTTTACCTTTTACCCCAATTTCGTGATATCCAATTGGTAGTTACAGTCTTGTCCCATCGCTGCAACTCCCCTACGGACTCGGGAGAGGCGAAGGTCGAGAGCCATGCTGTTATATCTAGCCTAGTTGTAAAAGAACGGACATCTGCACAGTTTCACATTGAACATCACTCTGTCGTTTAATGACATGTGCCACGCATTCTGACAACCCATTCATCCGTAACGCAGCACACTGTCGTAAACCATAACAACGTACAGTACGACGTACAGCACGTCGTACCATACATAACATTTCCCCCCCCTTTCCAAAACCAGGGACTGGTACCATATATAAAATGTCCATAGGGCAAGAACCTAGAGTGATACCTGTAAGAAATAAACATTAACCCTTAAACGGATGGACTCTCCAAACTAGCCAGTTCAGTCCATTAACCTGGAGGTTGACTAAGACACCTAACGGAGCCTAAGAATGAAAAAGAGGTTAAGTAGTCCCCCAGATAAGCAGGGCGAGTTCGTGCCCGCATAGGCCTTTCTTCCACCGTCACCGCTTGTGGCTCTGGCCCTTGGGGAACCCACAGAGGCTGGGGCTCAGGTGGTAGTGGTGGAGGAGGTCCATCCGGTGGCGTCTCTGGCCTGCATGTCTGTTTTGTGTGCCTTCGTGTTCCTTGAGGGGCAGGGACTTTTCTGAGGCGGCTGGCGTGCCAGCGTGATCCATTGCTCATCATGAATGTGGCGGGCCCCAGTTGTCGACTGACCTGCAAGGGGTCCGACCAGAATGAGGCCATTTTGTTGCACCGCTGAGGCCGTCGGGCTCGGACCCAGTCTGACACTTGAATGATCGACTTCTTCACCCTGTGTGCCTTGTCAAAACGCTGTTTCATTGCTCTTTGGTGCCCGGTCACTGCCTGCTGTTCTTGGGTGCGCCTAGTCGCCGGTTCTGCTACTCTCTGTGTTCTGAGTCTGTCCAGTGGCAGTTCCATCTCACGACCTAGCATGAGGGATGCCGGGGAGACCTGTGTTGTTGTGTGTTTGCTTGCTCTGTAGTGCATTAGCGTTTGATTCAAAGCAGTTTGGAACGTGCACCCCTGGACCAGGTGCGCTCTGATGCCGTTCTTCAGCGTTTGGTTGAAGCGTTCCACCCCTCCGTTAGCTTGTGGGTTGTAGTAGGCCGTGCGGATGTGTTTGATTCCCTTGTTGCTGAGATATGAGGAGAACTCGGCAGAGGTTAGCTGGGGCCCATTGTCCGTGGTAAGGGTGAGGGGTAGGCCCCACCTTGTGAACAGGCTGTCTAGGATGTCCACGATGGCCTGTGCTGTGACAGTTCCGACAGGAACCACTTCTGGCCACTTAGAGTGGAGGTCATACACCACCACCAGGAAGCGCTGATGGTGAGGGACTGCGTGTCCATGGATCTCGCCACAGATGTCCAGTTGGATGTGCTCCCAGGGGTGGGACGGCCATGCGAGAGGCTGCAGGGGGTGGGGCGGACTGTCCTGTTTTCCCACTGAGGAGGCATGCAGCACAATCCCTGACCAGGGCTTCAATGTCGTGGTCGATGCCTGGCCACCACACAAGGTCTCGACATCGCTGTTTGACCTTGACTATGCCCAAGTGACCCTCGTGCGCCATGGATAGAACACGCGCACGCAGGCCACTCGGGACCACAGTGCAAAACCCTCGAGAGACACAGACTTCTTCCCAGCAAGAAAGTTCGTGCTTCACTCTGGCGAAAGTCGCCAGCTCTTCCGGCACATGTGCTGGCCATCCAGTACGTATGTAGGTGCGCAGGGTAGACAGTGTGGGATCCTGTTCCGATGCTTGCTTCAGCTCCTCCAGTGAGACGACTGACTGAAGAGGAGCGTAGAGCATTTGTACAAGCTCTGTTTCGTTGTCGTCTGGCAAGACGGTTGGAGTAGGAGCGTCAAAGGAGCGTGAGAGGAGGTCTGCCACCACGTTATCCCTCCCCGGAGTGAACTTCAGCTGATAGTCATACTGTCTGAGGCGGTCGGCCCATCTGTGCAGCCGAAGTGGCTTGTGGCCAGTTCCTGATGCTGACAGTAGCGTTGTGAGGGGACTGGTGGTCGGTTCGGAGTGTGAACAGACGGCCATATAGGTAGAGGTGCCACCTTTCGCACGCCCAGACACAGGCCAGTGCTTCTCGTTCGCCCACAGAGTACCGTTGTTCTGTGGGGCTCAGGGCCCCTTGAGGCGAAGGCGACGGGCCTCTCAATGCCATTCTGCAGCTGTGAGAGGACAGCTCCTAGTGCTCCAGCTGAGGCGTCACATGTGACAATGGTGTGGCAGACGGGGTCAAAGTGAGCCAGGACTGGGGCTGTGGTGAGCTGGCTCTTCAGTGAGCGGACCGCGTCTGAGCAGGCTGCCGTCCAGGCCCATGGCTCATCCTTCTTGAGGAGCTGGCGAAGGGGCGCTGTGGTCTGAGAGTAGTGGGGCAGAAACCGGAGGTAGTAAGCTGTCATGCCCAAGAATGAGGCCACCTGAGAGGCTGAGGTCGGTTCCGGGATCCGGTGGACGGCTTCAATGTTCGACATGAGTGGGGCAATGCCTTTGGCCGACAGGCGGAAGCCCACAAACTCGACGGCTGGAGCTGCAAAGGTGCACTTTCCACCGTTCAGGGTCAGGTTGTTCCGCAGTAGAGCACTGAATACTCTGTGGAGTCGATAATCATGGATGTGGAGGTCAGGGCCGTGGACCACGATGTCATCCAGATAGACCGCCACCCCAGGTATTCCAGCGAGGATGGTGCTCATCACCTTCTGGAAGCAGCTGGGGGCGGAGCTAAGTCCAAAAGGCATGCGTGTATATCTGAACACGCCAGCGTGTGTGACAAAGGCCGTGAGGTCTCTGCTAGCTGCATGGAGGGGTACCTGAAGATAACCCTGACGAAGGTCAAGCTTCGTGAAGATCGTGGAGCCATGGAATTGTGCGGTCAGCTCCTCAGCTGTAGGCAAGGGGTACTTATCCGGGACAACGGCCTTGTTCACAGCACGGAGATCCACACAGGTCCGGATTCCACCGGACTTTTTGGTTGCAATGACCAAGTTTGAAATCCAGGGGGCAGCGTTGACTGGCTCAATGATGCCTGCATCCAACTGTGACTGGAGATCTTTTTGTGACATCATCACGCAGTGCAAAGGGAATGCGCCGCAGGGGCTGCATGACTGGGGTCACTTCCCGGATTCACTAGGGGCCTGTGAGTAAAGGCTGTGAGGCAGCCCAGTCCATCAAACAGAGTCGGCCAGTTCTGTTGCCATGTGCAGGTAACCTGGTAGATAGCTGACCCACTGTCATCTCTCAGTGTGAATCCCAAGCCTGTGAAGAGGTCGAGGCCCAGGAGGTTGGCACCCCGCTTTGCAACATGAAATGTGAATGATGGCAGATGTTTGGTGCCGTAGTGTACTGGGACCTGGAGGGTGCCTACAATGTCTATCTTAGATCTACCGTACCCACACAGGGCAGTGGAGGGCTGTTGGAGTGGTAGGTGACTGAAAAACTTGTAGTAAGTGGCAAGGTTGAGCAACGACACCGCAGCGCCAGTATCCAGCAGCAAAGGCAAACCCACCTCACCCAGCTGCACAGTGCATGTCCTGAATGACACATGGTTGGTGGAGACGGTTCGGATTTCCGTGTGTTCATGTTGAGAGTGAGATGAAACGAAGGGCCTGTTCTGGGTGGAGCTAGTAGCAGGGGCAGAACGACACACTTTCGCAAAGTGATTGTATTTTGAACAGTTCTTGCATATTTTCCCACGGGCTGGGCAGTTTGAAGCCCTTGAATTGTGAGAGCTAGCCCCACAGTTGCCACAGCTAGTTCTGTTTGTTTGTCTGTGTGCCTGCTGCACGGGCATGTCGGTGTCTGTGTCCATGCAGCTATCGACGCGGGAGGCGTGCGCAGCGGCGTGATCGTTGTAGTGCGCCTGCTCGGGCTGAAGCTGCTGTGTGAGAATGGCTGGGGGCCGAGTGTATGCTGCAGAGCTGTCTGTTAGCATAGAAGAGCATTCCAACGCCGCTTCAACCTGGAGTGCTATTTTAATAGCTCCATCTAGTTGTAAATTATCCGATTCCAAAAGCAGTTTCTCCCTTGTCTTTTCACATAACGTCCCCTCTATCAACTGATCCCTGATGATCTCGTCCTGAAGTGTCCCGTAGTTACAAGAGCTAGCCAAATCCCTCAGATTAGCCACGTAGCTTTGAATGGACTCACCCGGCCGTTGGTGTCTCTTCCGTAGCCGGTAGCGTCGGAGGAGCACTCGCTCTTTCCCGGCGAAGTGGTTCCGTAAGAGGCTGACTGCAGCAGTGAATGTAGGAGCCGATCCAAGCGCTCTGAAAATCCTCTGTCCCTCTGTACCAAGGCAGTGACGGAGCAGTGCTGTCCTCCGCTTGTCGGAGATTGTAGAAAAGTCCATAGCTTCTAAATAAGTGTTAAAACTATCAAGCCAGTTATTCCACGGGACTGGAGGTTCGCCAGGCACGGCGAGGAATGGTGCTGGCGGTGGTAAACTGAATTCAGCCATCTTCGTCGCCAATGTTATATCTAGCCTAGTTGTAAAAGAACGGACATCTGCACAGTTTCACATTGAACATCACTCTGTCGTTTAATGACATGTGCCACGCATTCTGACAACCCATTCATCCGTAACGCAGCACACTGTCGTAAACCATAACAACGTACAGTACGACGTACAGCACGTCGTACCATACATAACACATGCGTCCTCCGAAACATGACCCTGCCAAGCCACACTGCTTCTTGACACACTGCTCGCTTAACCCGGAAGCCAGCCGCACCAATGTGTCGGAGAAAACACCATCCAGCTGGCGACCGAAATCAGCTTACAGGCACCCGGCCGGCCACATGGAGTCGCTAGAGCGCGATGGGACAAGGAAATCCCGGCCGGCCAAACCCTCCATAACCTGGACGACGCTGGGCCAATTGTGCGCCGCCTCATGGGTCTCCTGGTCACGGCCGGCTGTGACACAGCCTGAGATTGAACCCGGGTCTGTAGTGACGCCTCAAGCACTGCGATGCAGTGCCTTAGACCGCCTGCCACTCGGGAGGCCCTTTGTAATCATAGTTTGATTAGTACAATCAATGTGGTGTTAATATCATAATCCACACTTGTTTTACAACCATAATATTCTCCACTTGTTTCAGGATGATTGGGACAAGTCCAACCACACAGAGGCCAAAGCTAAAGACTGTTACACCAGAGTCCATGACCCACTGCTGCGTATCAAGAGAGTTTCAGTGATGCTGACAGACTGCAGCAAATTAGGTATATTTCAGAAGTTGGATATCTGCTCCATAACTTTATTTGACCCTTCAAGGAAGAGTAAAATTGGGAAGTGTTAACATCATGAATTTTGAAGGGAACACTTTGTATCAAATATTCTCAAGCGGCATATGTTGGCCAATAAAACCAATGCATTTAACACAAAACCCACTTATTCACACAGGAGGAAGTGCCAATGATCATCACACAAAATAACATGACATTGTACCCCAGGACAGAAATAGTAAACCCCATCAATGCTCCGAATGTGGGAGAGGGTTCACCAAAATTGGTTTTCTCAAAAGACATCAGGAAACCCATGTTGAAGAGTGGCCTTACCACTGCTCTCTGTGTATGAAGAGTTTCATTTCAGCATTACACTTTAAGGTACACCAGCAAAACCATGCAAAAGAGGAGCATGCCCGCTCTCAGTTTAAGAAGGACTATTATGAGAAAACACATAACCCACAGAAGAGTCATAAATGCCCTGACTGTAGGAAAGAGTTCAATTTATTAAGTGAATTTCAAACTCACCAGCATCAAGTACACAAAGGAAGGAGTCTTCACTATTGTTTTCAGTGTGGTTATACTGCCATAAATGCATACTACTTAAAGAAGCACCAGCAACTTCATACAGGTGAAAAGCCTTCCGTCTGCTCTACCTTGGAGAAGAGCTCTGTCGAATCAGAAGTCCCGAAAACAGACCAGCGAAGTCATACAGAGGAGAAGCCTTTCTCCTGCTCTGACTGTGGGAGAGGCTATAAGTCATCATCAAGCCAGAGCTACACCGACGAAAAAGGCATATAGGAGAAAAGCCTTATTCCTGTGCTCGGTGTGGGGAGTGTTTCATGACACGGTCACGCCTAGCGGCACACCAGCGACTACTGGGCCACACCTCAAAACCTCATGGAACTGTGGGTGTTGAGACACAAGAGGATGGTGGTATTGAAAGTGAAAGAAGTAAGTATGGCCCAAATGACTTGGTTGTCACTGCAAAGTTGTAAGTAAAATTGTGTAGCAGTGCTGATTAGGATTAGTTATTCCTTTTAGATTTTATGGATAGTCGGACCAGCACATATACAACATTTGAATCTAGGGGCCCATTTAACCTTATTCAGTATGATCTAAAAAAGGAGATGTGTCGCGCTGCATGAGGCAAATGCTGGTCACACCAGAAACGGACTGTTTTCACATGCAGTGATGTAATAGTGAAAAATGTTGCGTTTTTATAATGCAAAATCTTCTCATTCTCTCAGTAGGAACAAAGGACCATTGACATGGCAAGAGAAGAAGAACAAAAGGGAGAAGAAGAATGCTAATAAAAGGAAAATATGGCTGTCCCGAATGTGGGAAGCTATTCCCTAAAGTAAGCGAGGTAAAAAGACATCAGATTACCCACACGAGAGAGCGGCCTTACCACTGCTCTCTGTCCAAAGACTTTCAAAACAGCAGATTACGTAAAGGTACACCAACGACGACATACAGGAGAGAACTGTTACCCCTGCTCTCATTGTGGGAAGAGATGCCCTACTTCACAAGGCCTGAAAATTAATGAGAAGACCCACACCCAACTGAAGAAGAGCTATAAATGCCCTGACTGTAGGATGAAGTTTGATACATTAAAAAGATTACAAGTACATCAGAAACGGCATGAAGGAAAGAAGCCTTACGCCTGCCTTGAGTGTGGGGAGAGTTACACCTCTCCACACTACCTATATGTACATCAGAAAATTCATGCTAGCAAGAAGATTAAGGACAAGCCTTACCCCTGCACGGACTGCGGGAAAAGTTACTCCTTACCAAAAAGCCTAAAAGCACACCAAAAAATCCATACTGAAGGGATTCCTTACTCCTGCTCTGACTGTGGGAAAAGTTGCACCTCATCCTTTACACTGAAAGCGCACCAGCGATTACATACTGGAGAGAAGCCGTTCATCTGCTTTGGCTGTGGGAAACGCTTCTCTATGATGTCAGACCTAAACGTACACCAGCAAATGCATACCCGAGAAAATAGTTTCCAAGGTAAGCTCCATGAATGCTCAAAATGTGGGAAAGGTTATGCTCATTTACGGACACTGGAAAAACACTAGAAAAAGCACCTGTACCGCTGCCTTCAGTGTGGGAAGAGTTTCAGTGACGCATCAAAGTTCAGAGATCATCGAATACTACATACAGGACTGAAGTCTCACCACTGCACTGAATGTGGGAAAGGTTTTTCCTTGGCAGCGCTATTAAGACGGCACCAGCATGCCCATACTGATAAAACAGTCTGCCATGTCTGTGGAAAGAGATTTTCTTGTGTGGGTTACATGAAGGGCCACATGCGAGTACACACCGGGGAGAAGCCTTACAATTGCTCAAGGTGTGTGAAGATTTTTATAACTACATCAGCTTTATGTAGGCACCAGCTGCTCCATACTGGAGTGAAATCCTTCCTTTGCTCCTACTGTGGGAAAGGATTCTATCGGAAATGCAACCTTAAGTTACATGAGCGAATACACACATTAGAAAAACCTTACTCCTGTCCTCTATGTGACAAAAGTTTTGGCACACAACAACAGTTGACGGTCCACCATCGGCTCCTCCATACAGGGGAGAAGCCGTTTGTCTGCCATGTCTGTGGTAAGAGTTACTGCACCTTGGCACAGCTAAAGCTTCATCAGAGAGTACATACTGAGGACAGACCATTACCATACCGCTGCATTTGTTGCAGGAAGAAATGTGATTCTCATTCTTCCTTAAAAGTACACCAGAGAATACATACTGGGGAGAAACCTTACAACTGCACCATTTGTGGGAAGAAATTTGCTTGGCGTGGTACTTTAAGAGTACACCGACGACACTGGATAGTGGCCATACCACTGCTTCAACTGAGAATGTTGCAAATTCTTGTCAGCAAAGTAAAATGCACTCTCACATCTAGAAGTAATTTACAGTTTTCCCCTCTCCACTCAGACCACTCCCAGACAGTCCAAGCTAAATTCTTGCTAGAGAAATTGCTCTTTGCTAAGAAGCTACTTTTATTTATTTTTGACCATTTTAATTGTAACCCAGAAATGATTTGATATTGAGGTACAAATGGCTGCATTGGACTTTTTTAAGGTGCAGGTGAGGCTCCAAATAAAGATGCACCTGAAAAGAATCCCTCTGAAAACATTGTTCCAGGCAGACTACACTGTAATGCAGTGGTTCTCACAGTAGAGTAGGGTAACTAGGCTTTGAATGTTCTTTGGGCACATTGATCAAGGGACGGGTTATCTAGGTGAAACACATTTTTGGTAAACTCGTTTTTATATATATATATATATATATATATATATATATATATATATTTTTTTTTTTGCATTCTTGTGACCTAGAACTACATTAGAAGGCATACATCATTTAATTGTTGTTAATGACATTCATTGAAGGCTATAACACAATGTCAATGTCCAAGCAAGTACACTATGTCATGACTGTCCTGTTGTGGTGCAAATGGGCAGATCAGGTTTGCAATTAATAAACTCCCACCAGACCCCATTTTCACCCGCAAAGGGGAGGAGGGAACTGGTGTGGGGGTTTTGACAGTTCACACCCTGTTGTAAATCAAGGATTAGAACATTCAGCTATCTCCAGTATTGGTGAAAGGAATGTTCCTTTGTCTACAGAGACTTTTCCCGCTGAAACTCTAACGTCCAAAAAGTGAATACTGGAACAATATTTCTAACATAAGAACATGGGAAATGGTCAGAGGAGGTCTATGGAAAACGTACGTCATATTGCTGGTTATTTTGTGATGTCATTAAAAACGTTATGGAGGAAATATTGTAACTTGGAAAGTATGTCCACTATATGTATGAGGTTTTCATCTGATGCGTTGAGCATATAATATAAAAAATGAAAGTATTTTTGTTACGATAGGAATGTGATTTTAGTTTTCTAACAAGATAATTGTTTTTGATAATACTTTGCACAGTAAGTAGCCACGCCCCAAGTGAGGTCAGAGAGCTTGTCAGCACGACGAAACGCCCCTTTAGACCAGAGTGCATAAAGGCTTGGTAGAGAAAGTAACCTTTAGACCAGAAAGACGTGAAGCAGCCGCTACACGTTAAAAATGGTTGGAACTTTAGACCAGAAAGACTCGAGCTGCAGCGCACGTCTAAAGTGGTTCGAACCCTGAAAATCAATACGAGGTGGAGACTATAAAGCTGATTATCTGTTCTGAGTAAGTATTTTTGAATGTGAATTTAAGTAGGACCATTCTACTACTCTCTTCAAACCATCGCCTACTACGCTGCTCTCATCACCCCACTGGGGAACCATCAACACGGCTGATTAGCCTATCTGCAAAGGACCAAAGGAAAATCCATCCTGTTCTGTTCCAGACTACATGACAAGTCATTGAAGCCACGTACAACTAAGAAGAAGGACATTGTGACCTCTGGTGGACAATCAGAGCCTTACAAGCGAGAGCCGCGAGAAGACCCGACCAAACCCCCTTTCCAAGAAGGCTTGGTTCCGACAGAGATAGACGCTGAACGAAGACATTCACATGTAAATACATTCATGATTTCTTACTCCAAACGGGTGGCGGTTCGTGTGCAAAGTATTATGATTACTGTGAGAGTAGCTTCCAAATGTATCTAAGTGTTGTGCCTCTGTTTGTGTGTGACTCTCTCTCTCTCCATCTTTTGTAACAAGCCGTCATATTGTGTCAGTCCACTAGGGACCTGTTTCTTCCATCGTATTACGTTTCTAATCAATAGCATATACCGTGTGTGTGTGTTTATCCTGTGGTATTAGTTAGTTAGCTAGTAAATAAATAATTAAACCAATTTGAGTGGTACCGAATCATAAGTAAGACTAGGGTTTTTGCAGATGCAAGGAGGATACGATGTTCAGAATGATGATATGAGGTAATGATTAATAAGTGACTGTTATCGATGTAATAGATATATATACCTTCTAGAGTTTAATTCGGGAGATGGTAACTCTTCAAACAACCACTTCCGTGGTACCCCAAATCCTAATGAGTTAATTGTTACATGATTAATTTAATCGGGTAACAATTAAACATAGTTAATTAGAGAAATAACAGTCATCAGATGAATGTTAAGTCACGTCACGGCAACTATATATACAAAAGTATGTGGACACCCCTTCAAATTAGTGGATTCGTTTATTTCAGCCATATCCGTTGCAGACGGGTGTATAAAATTGAGCACACAGCCATGCTATCTCCATAGACAAACATTGGCAGTAGAATGGCATACTGAAGAGCTCTGTGACTTTCAACGTGGCACAGTCATAGGATGCAACCATTCCAACAAGTCAGTTCGTCAAATTTCTTCCCTGCTAGAGCTGCCCCGGTCAACTGTAAGTGCTGTTATTGTGAAGTGGAAAGGTCTAGGAGCAACAACGGCTCAGCCGAGAAGTGGTAGGCCACACAAGCTCACAGAATGGGTCCACCGAGTGCGGAAACGCATACCGTGTAAAAATCGTCCTCTTTTGCAACACTCACCACCGAGTTCCAACCTGCCTCTGGAAGCAATGTCGGCACAAGAACTGTTAGTCGGGAGCTTCATGAAATGGGTTTCCATGGCCGAGCAGCCGCACATAAGCCTAAGATCACCATGTGCAATGCCAAGCATTGGCTGGAGTGGTTTAAAGCTCGCCGCCATTGGACTGGAGCAGTGGAAACACTCTCTGGAGGGACGAATCACACTTCTGGCATTCCGACGGACGAATCTGGCTTTGGCGGATGCCAGGAGAAGGCACTATGCATTGGGGCAGGTAGCGAACTTTAATGTTTGGTGGAGGAGGAATAATGGTCTAGGACTGTTTTTCATGGTTCATTGAAGGGAAATCTTAACATACAATGACATTCTAGACGATTCTGTGCTTCCAACTTTGTGGCAACAGTTTTGGGAAGGCCCTTTTCTGTTTCAACATGACAATGCCCCCATGCACAAAGCGAGGTCCATACAGATGCTTTGTCGAGATCGGTGTGGAAGAACTTGACTGGGCTGCACAGAGCCCTGACCTCAACCCCTTCGAACACCTTTGGGATGAATTGGAACGGCGACTGTGAGCCAGGCCTAATCGCCCAACATCAGTGTCCGACCTCACTAATGCTCTTGTGGCTGAATGGAAGCAAGTCCCCGCAGCAAATTCCAACATCTAGTGGAAATCCTTCCCAGAAGAGTGGAGGCTGTTATAGCAGCAAAGGGGGGACCAGCTCCATATTAATGGCCATGATTTTGGAATGAGATGTTTGACGTGCAGGTGTCCACATACTTTTGGTCATATAGTGTATAAACGGCAAACTGGACACACAAAAAGGGGGACTGATCGCTCTCATTCTGAAGCAGTAGCCAGGGGGTCAATACAAAGACATAGTCTCTTTAAAAAATTGGAGGCCCTGTAATGCCAAATAATGTCCCCCGGCCAGAAAGTGTCCTCCTCTGCGTCACAATGGGATTCGATAAACTATTAGCGTCCGTTGCCATATCATCGGTGTGATGACCTAATGATTCGAATTTTGGAGATCATTACAGCCTAAATGACGTTATTTCATCATCGCTATGCAAACAAAGCTGATTTCCGCGACAATTTCGCTGTTTAAACAAGTTTTTTGTTTAGCTAATAAAATGAAAACATTACTTCGAACTACTTTTGTGTACCTTGTTAACATTACAACATGAAATCCATGTCTTAAACGTTGCTACGTTTCGGAAATAAAATGGGTAATATGCTTGACACATTAAAGTTACTTACCTTATAGATCACGAAGTCAGCTAATTTCCACTCCATTCATATGCAAATCCGTTTGATTCATACACTGGCTTGTCTGGCTGTCATGTTTTTATTTTAACCTGCCCTTCCTTTATCTACACTGAAATATAATTTCAGTAGTCCTCTATTATGATTTTTTTTTTCTATCTCGCATAGCTCATTAGTACACCCTTGTGGTTGAATATATATGTATCGTAGGTCCTATGATACAATAATTAATAATATGGAACAAATAAATACCATCAAAGGATACCTTACAACTTACAATAATGAACACCTTGTGAAACAGCTGTGAAAACCAACCTGGCAATATTTAAGGTTTTAATACATAAACGTTTATCTTTTGGTACAATTGTGTCATTAATTTATTTTCACAGATTTTTTTGTACACTCACATGCCAATCATAGACTAAAATACTTAATTCTGGTGTGTGGAATTTTGAGGAGGTGGTTGCTGTGTGGGTGGGAGGTTCTGCCTGTCACTTGTTCTCAACAGGCAGCCAGTCTCGGAAGGGGGACTTGGAAGAGGGAGACTGCAAAGTCCAGGCACTGCTGCTCTCTTTGTTCTGAGTGTTTACAGTACTAGTGTTTTTAGTTAATCAGTGTATCTCACATATTATGTGCACAGTATGATGGAGCAAAAAAACGTTCTTAGCAGATAATGACAACATGACAATAACAGTAGCTGTAGATGATGTAATGAAAAGTTGGAGGGTGGTTAGTAAAGGAGGACATCAGGTGGATCCACATCTGGGTGTTGGGCAGAACCCCTAGCTCCTGGAGAACAGGAGCAGAGTTAAAGGGAACAGGGTAGGAGACAGACGTAAACAAGCAAACACACAGGTTACACTTTACTATGAGAAAATGTGATGGATTAGTGCAGTGTTATAAATGGGAGATATGTACTTTTCAACACTTTTGGAAGGTATAGCCTACCTCAAGCTGGACCCCGTCCGACTCAGAGCACAGAGAATCAGACTGATCCGAACTCACTGGTTCTGGTGGATGGGTTACCTCCTGGGGGGCTTGGCCAGTCGATGGTCCTAAAGTCATTTGGAGAGGTAAATTGAAGAGGTACATTTTTATAAGCTCAGCATAACTACCATTTTTTGCTTTCTCAATTGTCAACCAAAGTTGAACATACTTTGTCTTTTTTTTATTTTCCTTTTTCACCTTTATTTAACCAGGTAAGCCAGTTGAGAACAAGTTCTCATTTACAACTGCGACCTGGCCAAGATAAAGCAAAGTAATGCGATAAAAAAAACAACAACACAGAGTTACATATGGGATAAACAAAACGTACAGTCAATAACACAATAGAAAATCTATATACAGTGTGTGCAAATGTAGTAAGATATGGAGGTAAGGCAATAAATAGGCCATAGTGCAAAATAATTACAATTTAGTATTAACACTGGAGTGATAGATCTACTGGGCATCACTGAAGTGTAGGGCGTCAGTGCTTTCAGTGGTCGACCATCCAACTCCTCCAACTGGAGAAGATTGTTGGCTTCCACCAAGGTAACCCTAGGAAGACAGAGAAAAATCAGTGTCAGGGAAACTAAAACTAGCTTCAAGTTATTTTGTGTGCAAATGAAAATCGTTATTATCTGAGATTTTTATATTCACCTTAACAGATGGTGACCCCAGCTAGGAGCGAAAGAGCAGCGAGGTTTCCCAGGTCTCGCCTTCCTTTTGTCCTTCTTCCAAACCAAGTAATTTGCATGGATGTCGTAGCACAGCATAACGGCCCTCTAATCAATTGTGCTATTATGTGTGTTTTTTCGTGTTATTTGTAATTTATTCTGTACATAATGTTTCTGCCACCAAAAAGAGCTTCTGGATATCAGGACAGCGATTACTCACCTCGTTTTGGACGAAGATTTTTTCTTCAACGAGTCGGATGCGAAGGATATTCTACAGACACCCGGCAAGGCCCAAATCCCCGTCATTCGCATGAGAAAGAGACGGAGATATCGTGGACGTAGGTCGGGGTGCCTTGTAAGGATCCGACGGCGAGCGAGTAAACTGCCTGTTCCATCAATCCTATTAGCCAACGTACAATCATTGGAAAACAAAATGGATGACCTAAGATCAAGGATATCCTACCAACGGGACATTAAAAACTGTAATATCTTATGTTTCATCGAGTCGTGGCTGAACGACGACATGGATAACATACAGCTGGCGGGATATACACTACATCGGCATGATAGAACGGCTGACTCCGGTAAGACAAGGGGTGGCGGTCTGTGTATATTTGTAAACAACAGCTGGTGCATAAAATCTAATACTAAGGAAGTCTCGAGGTTTTCTCATGATAAGCTGTAGACCACACTATTTACCAAGAAGGTTTTGTTCTATATTTTTCGTGGCTGTCTATTTACCACCACAAACCGATGCTGGCACTAAGATTACACTCAATGAGCTGTATAAGGCCATAAGCAAACAGGAAAACGCTCATCCAGAGGCAGCGCTCCTAGTGGCCGGGGACTTTAATGCAGGGAAACTTAAATCCGTTCTCCCTCATTTCTACCAGCATGTTAAATGTGCAACCAGAGGGAGAAAAAAACTCTTGACCACCTTTACTCCACACACAGAGACGAGTACAAAGCTCTCCCTCACCCTCCATTTGGCAAATCTGACCATAATTCTATCCTCCTGATTCCTGCTTATAAGCAAGAACTAAAGCAGGAAGCACCAGTGACTCGGTTAATAAGGAAGTGGTCAGATGCCGCAGATGCTAAGCTACAGGACTGTTTTGCTAGCACATACAGGAATATATTCCGGGATTCTTCCGATAGCATTGAGGAGTACACCACATCAGTCACTGGCTTCATCAATAAGTGCATCGATTACATCGTCCCCACTGTGACCGTACGTACATACCCCAACCAGAAGCCATGGATTAAGCCTGAGTGGCGCAGTGGTCTAAGGCACTGCATCGCAGTGCTAACTGTGCCACTAGAGATCCTGGTTCGAATCCAGGCTCTGTCGCAGCCGGCCGCGACCGGGAGACTCATGGGCGGCGCACAATTGGCCCAGCGTCGTCCAGGGTAGGGGAGGGAATGGCCGGCAGGGATGTAGCTCAGTTGGTAGAGCATGGCGTTTGCAACGCCAGGGTTGTGGGTTCGATTCCCATGGGGGGCCAGTATAAAATTAAAGAAAATATATTCACTAACTAAGTTGCTCTGGATAAGAGCGTCTGCTAAATGACGTAAATGTAAATGTAATGTAAATGATTACAGGCAACATCCGCACTGAGCTAAAGGGTAGAGCTGCCGCTTTCAAGGAGCGGGACTCTAACCCGGACGCTTATAAGAAATCCCGCTATTCCCTCCAACGAACCATCAAACAGGCAAAGAGTCAATACAGGACTAAGATTGTACTACTCCGGCTCCGACGCTCGTCGGATGTGTCAGAGCTTGCAAACTATTACAGACTACAAAGGGAGGCACAGCCGCACCTGCCCAGTGACACGAGCCTACCAGATGAGCTAAATTACTTCTATGCTCGCTTCGAGGCAAGCAACACTGAAGCATGCATGAGAGCATCAGCTGTTCCGGATGACTATGTGATCACGCGCTCCGTAGTCTCTACTGATATAGTAACAACACATCTGCCACACTGATCCTCAAAACGGCGTGCTCAGTCCCCTCCTGTACTCCCTGTTCACACATGACTGCATGGACAGGCACGACTCCAACACCATCATTAAGTTTGCCAACGACACAACAGTGGTAGGCCTGGTCACTGACAACGACGAGACAGCCTATAGGGAGGAGGTCAGAGACCTGGCCGTGTGGTGCCAGGATAACAACCTCTCCCTCAACGTGATCAAGACAAAGGAGATGATTGTGGACTACAGGAGAAGAAAAAAAGAGGACTTAGCACGCCCCCATTCTCATCGACGGGGCTGTAGTGGAACAGGTTGAGAGCTTCAAGTTCCTTGGTGTCCACATCACCAACAAACGATCATCGTCCAAACACACCAAGACAGTTGTGAAGAGGGCATGCCTAAGCCTATTCCCCCTCAGGAGACTGAAAAGATTTGGCATTGGTCCTCAGATCCTCAAAAAGTTATACAGCTTCACCATCGAGAGCATCCTGACTGGTTGCATCACCGCCTGGTATGGCAACTGCTCGGCCTCCGACCGCAAGGCCCTACAGAGGGTAGTGCGTACGGCCCAGTACATCACTGGGGCCAAGCTTCCTGCCATCCAGGACCTCTATACCAGGCGGTGTCAGAGGAAGGCCCTACAAATTGTCAAAGACTCCAGCCACCCTAGTCATAGACTGTTCTCTCTGCTACTGCACGGCAAGCGGTACCGGAGCGCCGAGTCTAGGTCCAAAAGGCTTCTTAACAGCTTCTACCCCCAAGCCATAAGACTCCTGAACAGCTAATCATGGCTACCCGGACTATTTGCATTGTCCACCCCACCCCACCCCACCCCACCCACCTCCTCTTTTACACTGCTGCTACTCTGTTTTATCTATGCATAGTCACTTTAACTCTACCCACATGTACATATTACCTCAATTACCTCGACTAACCGGTGCCCCCGCAAATTGACTCTGTACCGGTACACATTGTATATAGCCTACTGTTATTTTATTTTACTGCTGCTTTTTAATTATTTTTATTTTTTACTTAACACTTTTTTTTCTTAAAACTGCATTGTTGGTTAAGGGCTTGTAAGTAAGCATTTCACTGTAAGGTCTACACCTGTTGTATTCGGCGCATGTGGCAAAACATTTGTCAGAGGTGTTTAGCCCCCTCAAGCCAATGCCTCCACGCCTTCAGAGCCCTGACAACAGCTAACAGCTTCATGACGAGGTACTCATAGTGCCCAGAGGTGGTACTAAATGCCGTCTTCCACTCATCCCCCTCCCGGATACGCACCAGGTTGTAAGCGCTCCTGAGATCCAATCTGGTGAAGAAGCGCGCCCCGTGCAATGACTCTGTCACACTGGCTATGAGAGGCAGTGGGTAACTGTACTTCACAGTGATCTGATTTAGACCTCGATAGTCAATGCACGGGCGTAAACCTCCATCCTTCTTCTTCACAAAAAATAAACTTGAGGAGGCAGGTGAAGTGGAAGGCCGAATGTATCCCTGTCCCAGAGATTCGGAGACACGTCTCCATAGCCGCCATGTCCTCCTGAGACAGAGGAGACACGTGACTCCTGGGAAGTGCTGCGCCTACCTGGAGATTTATCGCACAATCCCCCTGTCAATGGGGTGGTAGTTGAGTTGCCTTCTTTTTCCAGAAGGAGAGAGCCAAATCGGCATATTCGGGGGGAATGTGCATAGTGGAGACCTGGTTTGGACTCTCCACCGTAGTTGCACCTATGGAAACACCTACACACCTCCCTGAGCACTGACGTGACCATCCCTTGAGAGCCCTCTTTTGCCACGAAATAGTGGGGTCATGAGAGGCCAACCAGGGAAGCCCCAACACCACAGGAAACGCAGGAGAATAGATCAGGAAGAGACTAATTATCTCCTCATGACCCTCCTCAGGAAATTCGATGCATACACACATGTGCTCTGGGTAAGTCGGGTGCCTACTAACCTGGGATGATCCACCAGTGCCCTGCCTGCTGCCTTGACTCCCTGGTGAACCTCCCCAGCACCGACCAGCAGTGTGCCCTCTGAGGCCACAGTTGGTGCAGGAAATGGCCCCCCCTCCGGTCACCCTTAGAGCAGCAGCGCCGAGCTCCATAGGGGTAGGGTCTGAGGTGCTGGGGAATGGAATGGACGGACCCTGATCCGGACGTCCGCGGGTGGCCAACAGGTTATCCAGCCGTATAGATAGATCCACCAGCTGGTCGAGGGTAAGGGTGTTGTCCTTGCATGCCAGCTCCCGACGAACGTCCTCACGTAGACTACACCGGTAATGGTCAATCAGGGACCTCTCATTCCATCCTGCGCTGGCCGCCAAGGTCCTGAAGTCCAGTGCGAAGTCCTGTGCGCTCCTCTTCCCCTGTCTGAGGTGGAATAAGTTCTCCCCTCGGGTGTAGTTCGTCTGAGGAGGAGACGTAAATGCCTGTGCCTGCGCACACAAGGTAAACTAGATGGATGGGGAAGAAATGTGGGGTGTAATGAACTAAAATAACCAGACAACAACCAGATCTCAAGGTTAGCCCTCGGGGGACGTTTAGTAAGGTACTTAAACAAAATATACAACACCCATAAAGAAACAGTAATGAAACAAAACTCAATCAAACAAACCAGGGAAGGTAAGAGAAGGGAATATTTGGGAACGGGGTCCAATTAATGAAAATAAACAAAAGGTCCCTCCTCTTCTACACACCTAAACCTTCCTATCACAATCTAACCCTAACCCACTTTCCTGCCTGTTTACCAAAAAATACAGGGGTGACACCCGCCCGGCTAACCTAGTGTATAAAACAATGGGTTATCTACGTGGGAATGTACACCCATGGGCAGATCTACCTTTCCCTTCTCCAGGACCTAGGTAGGGTGGAGTACATCAGGAGGACAGGCTGGAACACAAACAAAGATAAATTAACACAACCAAACAACAAGTGTCCTCTTCCCCCCTCTTCGAGCTCACACGGCAAACAGGTATACTCTCCTCAATCAGCTACAGCTGCCAGCACTCCGGACGGAAGCCACGCCCACCATCGTCAGCCGCAACTCAGCACACCTGTAATGCCCAGAACACACAAACACAGTACAAAGGAAAATGGGGAGAAAGAAAAACACGTCACACCCCGCCACTCTCCCCTCAGGTGGATGATCGAAGACCGCCCGGAAGCGGCGGGTGAAATCCTCATAGCGAACCAACGCTGCGTCGATTCCTCCCCATTCGGCGTTGGCCCACTCAAGCTCTCTCCCCGACAGACAGGAGATGAGGGCGGACACGCTCTCGTATCCCGAGGGAGCCGGGTGGATGGTCGCCAGGTAGAGCTCCACCTGGAGCAGAAACCCCTGGCACCCGGCAGCCGTCCCATCATATGCCCTCGGGAGCGAGAGCCGAATCCCACTGGGTCCAGGTGACGGAGGGGTGGACATCGGTGTGGGTTGACCTGAAGTTGATGGGGTTGTGGGAAAACCCCCTCTCTCCCATCGCTCCATGGTCTGCAACACGCGATCCATGGCTGTGCCAAGATTCTGGGGCATCGTCGCGTGCTGCTGGACGCGCTCCTCCACTGGTACCGGAGGACTGGCTGCACCTGCTGACTCCATATTAGGTGCGTGTTACTGTCATGGGTCAAATGTGCAGCGGTAGGACGGAGTCAGGCGCAGGACACAGAACTGAGTAAATGATGTACTTTACTCGAAAATAAACAATACTAATCTCCATGCAGGGAAAACACACCAGCTCACATAAGCGTATGACACAAAACAAAGAACAAACACGCACAAAACCATGTGGAAACCAGAGGGTTAAATAGGGAAATAATAATAATGCAATGGGAACCAGGTGTGTACAATCAAGACAAAACAAATGGAAAAAGAAACGTAGATCGGTGGCAGCTAGAAAGCTAGCCGGTGACGACGACCGCCGATAGCCACCCGCACAAGGAGAGGCACCAACTTCGGCGGAAGTCGTGACACAGGCTAGACAGGGTACTGACCTTTAAGCAAAAAGTGACAAATTAAAACATTGTATGCTCTCTGATATGACATTCATTGAAATCATAATAATTTCAAATATAATAGAATGTGATTGATAAACAAAAGGTTATTTCACTTGCCCAGCTGTCCTCCACCTTGACAATTCCCGTCAGAAAAAGCATAGGTTTTTGGCAATCATGGCCTTCACTCCGAAATGGCCAGCATGCATCTCGGTCAGCACGGCCTCCTTAGTAAAAATCACCCTCCTGTGTGGCTGGCCATCCTTCCCCCGTAGGTACATATGATTGCCTAACAAGTTGGAACAGAAGAGTTGAAATACTCAAGTCTAAGTACATTTGCACTGCTGTCTTTCTCTCTCTGTTTCTCTCTCTCCATCTCTCTCTCTCTGTCTTCCACTCTCTTGCCTCACCATACTTGCTTCCACCTATCCATTTGATTGATCAGGATTAACTTATAGCTAGATACCTCAATATGACAGACATATAACTATATCAGTGGAGACTGCTGAGGGGAGGACGGCTCATAATAATGGGTGGAATGGAGTCAATGGAATGGTATCAACCACATGGAAACCACGTGTTTGATACCATTCCATTGACTCCATTCCAGACATTATTATGAGCCATCCTCCCCTCAGCAGCCTCCACTGAACTATATGTATAGCTAGCAACATGTAGATGACCAACTAGCTAGATGGAAAATGGTTGTTGAAAAATGGTTGTACATAGCTAAATCCATCCAGTTATCTAATATAAGTTAACTGCTTAACGTTACCCTGAATTGTGAATTTCTCTGAATGTTGCGCCTCTTGTGAGATCAGTGGTGCCTTCATAGTACTTCGCCTGGTTGGAAAAACATTTTTTGGGGGGCAGGGGGGACACTATTTGGCATGACAGCCCCTCACCCTTTAATGTTATGACGCAAAAATATTGGCAAAATGTATTACTCATACAATAAAGGTCCTACCGGACATTATTCATCATGATCAGATTGGATTCTTAAAACTATGAGAATGCAGGGAAACCAGGTATAATCTTTGTCAGGAGTTGGAACCTAAATAATTTTCCTATAGTTTCGTTCTGAACAGAACAATTATTTATTTTGTTACGTCCCACTGTTCCGACCAGCAAAATAAAGTTCTGAACCGGCAAAAAAAATAAAAAAAAGTAACGGTTTATATAGTTCCTTTCTGTTCCTTCTTTAAACTTCTGAAATCTTTTTAACTAACATTGAACATTAATCCATTCTTCTCTAATAAACATCTCTCTCCCTAATTTCTGAGTCAAACTTGTAACGCTCTCAGTAGTCTATAGTAACCTACGCTTTGGAGGGGAAGGAGCTGGTAGCCTACACGCACAAACAATGGCAAAGATTTCCAGCTGGAAGGCAGGTTCAGGAATTAGTTTCTGAGTGACAGAGTGAGGGTTTTGTATAGGAGCTTTATTGCGATTTTTGTGGGACTGGAAAAAAATGCCCGGAAAGTAACTTTATTAACCGGTACCCATGCTTTTTAAAAATAACAGTTTTCTTCCGGAACCGTATAGATCACATTCGTTTCCGGTTCTGATTCTGTTCCTCGAATAATTTCATTATTTTCTGGTTTTCTGTTTTGTTCCTTGAACCGGTTCCAACCCCTGATATTTATAGCAGATTTTGAGAAATAATTTGATACAGTACATCTAGAATCTGTTTAAGTGCCTGGGTTTTTTAAATTTAGCAAAATCTCTCATAAGGTGGGTAAACCTCATGTACAACAATCCTTTATGTAAAATTATAAATAACGGTTACTTCTCTGAGAACTGTTACAGGCTTTGGTTTTTCCATTTATATGTTGAGGTTGGACGTTAGCATAGATTGCCATAGATTTTCAGGTCAACCCCCTGAGTCAATACATGTTAGAATCTGCTATGGCAGTGATTACAGCTGTTAGTCTTTCTAGGTAAGTCTCTAAGAGCTTTCCACACCTGGATTGTGCAACATTTGCCCATTATTATTTTCAAAATAGTTTAAAAATCATCATTGGCCTCATGGTGAAATTCTTGAGTGGTTTCCTTCTTCTCCGGCCTGTATCTTTGTAGTGACTTGGTATATTGATACACCATCCAAAGTGTAATTAATAACTTCACCATGCTCAATGGGATATTCAATGTGTGCTTTTTTTTTTTTTTACCCATCTTCCAAGAGGTGTCCTTCTTTGTGAGGCATTGGGAAAACCTCCCTGGTCTTGTGGTCTGTGTTTGAAATGTACTGCTAGACTGAAGGACCCAAGGCCGGCCTGCTCATTAGGCAGGATTAGGCGGCAAACTATGGTGGCAGATTGATGAGGGCTGCATTTTTTGAGCTAAATTGACCAAGACGCACCTCCAACAACACATAAAACCTCACATAATTCTGCCAAATAACA
Source organism: Coregonus clupeaformis (assembly GCF_020615455.1). Lineage (NCBI taxonomy): Eukaryota > Metazoa > Chordata > Actinopteri > Salmoniformes > Salmonidae > Coregonus > Coregonus clupeaformis. Next base: position 3,470,601 of record NC_059216.1, on the reverse strand, counting down.
ATTTCTCTCAACCAGTGGCATATTGTATTTGAAAATACAAATATATTGGCTTTTTAGGTGAGCGCTGATGCCGCCCTGTGATAAGCAGTGCCCACTTTGTCAAAGGCAGGGAAGGGAACGCACTATACACGTACACATGGTTTTTGTGTTGTAGATACAGTACCAGTCAAAAGTTTGGACACACCTACTCATTCCAGGGTTTTTCTTAATTTTTTTGTAGAATAATAGTGAAGACATCAAAACTATGAAGTAACACATATTTGGTGGAATAACCCTGATTTTCAATCACAGCTTTAATGCGTCTTGGCATGCTCTCCACCAGTCTTTCACATTGATGTTGGGTGACTTTATGCCACTCCTGGCGCAGAAATTCAAGCAGCTCGGCTTTGTTTGATGGCTTATGACCATCCATCTTCCTCTTGATCACATTCCAGAAGTTTTCATTGGGGTTTAGGTCTGGAGATTGGGCTGGCCATGACAGGGTCTTGATCTGGTGACACTCCATCCACACCTTGATTGACCTGGCTGTGTGGCATGGCACATTGTCCTGCTGGAAAAAAACAATCCTCAGAGTTGGGGAACAATGTCAGAGCAAAAGGAAGCAAGTTTTCTTCCAGAACAACCTTGTACATGGCTTGATTCATGCGTCCTTCACAAAGACAAATCTGCCCGATTCCAGCCTTGCTAAAGCATCCCCAGATCATCACCGATCCTCCACCAAATTTCACAGTGGATGCAAGACACTGTGGCTTGTAGGCCTCTCCAGGTCTCCGTCTAACCATTAGACGACCAGGTGTTGGGAAAAGCTGAAAATTGGACTCATCAGAGAAGATGACCTTACTCCAGTCCTCTACGGTCCAATCCTTATGGTATTTTGCAAACCTCAGCCTGGCTCTTCTTTGCTTCTCATTGATGAAGGGCTTTTTTCTAGCTTTGCACAACTTCAGCCCTGCCCCTAGGAGCCTGTTTCGAACCGTCCTCGCCGTGCACTTCACCCCAGCTGCCGTTTGCCATTATTTTTGTAGGTCACTTGATGTCATCCTACGGTTGAGTGACATTCAAATTAGTTAGCGGTCATCCCGGTCAGTAGAGAGTCGTTTTCGCCCTCTGCTGGTCTGTAGCTTTGTTGTCCCCAATGTCTGCTGCTTGACCTTGTTCTTATGAACCGCCATCTTTAAAATTTTAAGGATGGAAGCAACCTGACGCTCACTGTATCCCTCTGCCAGTAAAGCCAGAATTGAACCCTTCTTTTCCACACTCAAAACTTTCCTTTTCAACTCTTTTGACATGGTCAATAGTTATTTTTTGATTAATATTACTTTTGCGGTACTATTAGCACTGTTTTTGCCATCCAGTTGGTCCTATTGCAAGAGGATAGTGATGACCACAGCAGTGGTTTTTATACTTTTCCTCGTTAAATAAGATTTGGTCCAGGTGATCACCTAATCAGTACCTAATTCAGTAGAATGAGGTGTGCCTGTGTTGGAATTCAACAGACACTGGAATGGAAAAGGTGTCATACATGTAGAGATGCTGATTTAAGAAAAATGTGCAGTGGTCTCTTAATTTGCTGTATGGAAAAGTATTACCTTCGGAAAGTATTCAAAACCCTTGTCTTTTTCCACATTTTGTTACGTTACAGCTTTATTCTAAAATGGATTAAATAAATAAAATGTCCTCAGCAATCTACACACAATACCCTATAATGACAAGGTGAAAACAGTTTTTTAGAATTTTTTGCACATTTATTAAAAATAAAAAACAGAAATACCTTATTTACATAATTATTCAGACCCTTTGTTATGAGACTCGAAATTGAGCTCAGGTGCATCCTGTTTCCATTGATCATCCTTGAGATGTTTCTACAACTTGATTAGAGACCACCTGTGGTAAATTCAATGAATGGACATGATTTGGACCTGTCTACATAAGGTCCCACAGTTGACAGTGCATGTCAGAGCAAAAACCAAGCCATGAGGTCAAAGGAATTGTCCGTAGAGCTCCAGGACAGGATTGTGTCAAAGCACAGATCTGGGGAAGGGTACCAAAACATTTCTGTAGCTTTGAAGGTCCCCAAGAACACAGTGGCCTCCATCATTCTTAAATGGAAGAAGTTTGGAACGACCAAGACTCTTCCTAGAGCTGGCCGCCCGGCCAAACTGAGCAATCGGGGGAAAAGGGCCTTGGTCAGGGAGGTGACCAAGAACCCGATGGTCACTCTGACAGAGCTCTAGAGTTCCTCCTCTGTGGAGATCGGAGAACCTTCCAGAAGGACAACCATCTCTGCAGCACTCCACCAATCAGGTCTTTATGGAGTTTTCCAAAACGCACCTAAAGACTCTCAGACCATGAGAAACAAGATTGAACTCTTTGGCCTGAATGCCAAGCGTCACGTCTGGAGGAAACCTGGCACCATCCCTACGGTGAAGCATGGTGGTGGCAGCATCATGCTGTGGGGATGTTTTTCAGCAGCAGGGACTGGGAGACTAGCCAGGATCAAGGCAAAGATGAACGGAGCAAAGTACAGAGAGATCCTTGATGAAAACCTGCTCCAGCGCGCTCAGGACCTCAGACTGGGACGAAGGTTCACCTTCCAATAGGACAATGACCCTAAGCACACAGCCAAGACAACGCAGGAGTGGCTTTGGGACAAGTCTCTGAATGTCCTTGAGTGGCCCAGCCAGAGCCCGGACTTGAACCCGATCGAACATCTCTGGAGAGACCTGAAAATAGCTGTGCAGCAACGCTCCCCATCCAACCTGAGGATCTGCAGAGAAGAATGGGAGAAACTCCCCAAATACAGGTGTGCCAAGCTTGTAGAGTCATACCCAAGAAGACTTGAGGCTGTAATCGCTGCCAAATGTGCTTCAACAAAGTAAAGGGTCTGAATACTTATGTAAATGTGATATTTCCGTTTTTTATTTGTAATAAATTAGCAAACATTTCTAAAAACCTGTTTTTGCTTTGTCATTATGGGGTATTGTGTGTGGATTGATGAGGCGGGGGGAATAAACAATTTAATCAATTTTAGAATAAGGCTGTAACCTAACAAAATGTGGAAAAGGTCAAGGGGTCTGAATACTTTCTGAAGGCTACACCCCCGACACCTACGTCTTCTTTTGGTCCTGTCCGGCCGTCTTTTTTGTGTGTTTTATAAACGGTAGGCCTACCACATAGATGGGCATTCCTAAAATTCAATTTCAGGCGACACTGTAGGCTATACCTCAGTAAGCACGGACCGACGCTGACACCTTTTGGACGTCTTTATTTGGTGCAGTCTGGATGGGCCTTGATTTCCACGTCCACGGACGTTGGTTTTTGGTCCGGACCAAATCTGAACCAATCATAGACGTTTATGTTAGTTTCAGATTTTGTCCGGTCTGGACCTGCCTTGATTTGTCTCAAAGATAGACGTCTACAAATTATGTATTTTCAACTTTCATTCAGAACTGAAAATGAACCTGATTTCAACGTCCGGAAAATCCTTATTTTCAACTTTCATTCAGAACCTAAATTGAACCTAACTTCAACGTCTGGAAAAATAGTTATTTTTTATGTATTTTCAACATAATTGTGCTTACTGGGACTTTTCAGATCATTGTGTGTGTGTGTGTGGTACAGAGATAAGGTAGTCATTAAAAAATCATGTTAAACACTATTAGAGTCCATACCACTTATGTGACTTGTTAAGCACATTTTTACTCCTGAACTTATTTAGGCTTGCCATAACAAATGGGTTGAATACTTATTGACTCAAGACATTTCAGCTTTTCATTTTTAATTATTTTTTTTACATTTCTAACAAAATTCCACTTTGACATTATGGGGTATTGTGTGTAGGCCAGTGACACAAAATCTCAATTTTATCCATTTTAAATTCAGGCTGTAACAACAAAATGTGGAAAAGGGGTGTGAATACTTTCTAAAGGCCAGAATGGCCACATCAGTGCATCCCAGAGTGATGGATAGAGAACACTACTTGGAAATAACCTGTTATTTGCATGGCGATTGCCATTGAGGGCTTCCACCATTTTTAAGTAGTCAACTGGATGGGAGTTTCTATGGGTTAAGGAAAGATCACATGATTCTATCCAGGTCATCAGGAAGACCTTGGCTTTATACCTGTTCAAACAACACAATGTGCCAGTATGCATCCTTTCAGTTTGTTTACCAACTCATAGCAATATTAGATGAGCAAAATGGACTGCTTCAACCTGGAGCTGGCCTCAATTTACATTTTAGTCATTTAGCAGACGCTCTTATCCAGAGCGACTTACAGTTAGTGAGTGCATACATTTTCATACTCAATGGAGCTGCCCATGCTCTCACATATGCCAGAATGGGACAGATACAAAGCTGAGTCATCTAAGTCTAGGGTGAATCCCTAACATTAACATCTAAAACCATATAGAAAATATGTAGAAATGATAAAACCATATAGAAAATATGTAGAAATGATAATGGACCTATATATTTTAAAATAACTGCCCTTTTTCTGGTCTGCAAATTGCTTTGATTAACAAATTGGTCCGAAAACAAATCCTGATGTGTCCCTGGAACAAAATTATTGCCCACTGTGGCAGTGGCGTGTATTCATGGATGCCAAGAGCTGATCTGATTGGTCAAAATACCAACTAGTGAAACAAATATCAGAATTGGGCTGCCAGTCTAAACACAGCCTATTTGTCCTATTATTCCGTCTTGTTTGGGCTATATATTTTAGTTGGCACACCTGTGTGATGTCTTATATACATGAACACAATTGTATTCACTCTGGATCTGAGACTTTCATTGATTTTAAACCTTTTTGAATCATAAGCTCGGTTTTCTTGATGGAGAAAGTCTGCATGTTGTCAGATGTAGTTAGTAAAAATAACAGGCTAACCTACACATTTTTTTACCTGAGTAGTTTATACCAAACATTATTGTATTTGGTGGTCATCCTCCAAATCTGACCATTTAAAGACTTGATCGTTGCATTCTTCCTCAGGGAACTGTCTGCTGATAGCTGACAACAGGGTGGCAGGTTTTTTGATGTGCTGCTCTAGACTTCCATGGCCCAGCAGACTCACCTGGGAATAGGGGGATGACACGTTAGTTTTTATAAAAGTCTGGGAGACTTAGAGGGAGGAGAGTGCATAAGTTTGAGTGAGTACAGTAAATCCAATCCAACAAGTGGCCCAGGATAATTAAGCAATAAGGCCCGAGGGGGGTGTGGTATATGGCCAATATACCACGGCTAAGGGCTGTTCTTACGCACAACGCAACGCGGAGTGCCTGGTTACAGCCCTTAGCCGGGGTATATTGGCCATATACCACAAACCCGAGATGCCTTATTGCTATTATAAACGGGTTACCAACGTAATGTCATCCCGTGGTATACGGTCTGATATACCAAGGCTGTCAGCCAAACAGCATTCAGGGCTCAAACTTTTGTAGAAAATCAGCTCTTGTAGTCGAGAACTGTTAAGCATTCACCCAGGGTTTATTCAGTAGTGACCTGCGCAGGGAAGACCTTTTCTGGACGCCGCCAGCATTGGACTCTCTTAGACATAAATACATTTTAGCTTATATAGGCAAGGAACATTTGGTTCAGATCAGCACTCTCCTCTCTACTGAGTTTTCTTGGCAAGCTTATCTATTATATAATACATATTGGCATCCAAGTGATTGGGCGTGTGTTTTGGGTCATTGACATGCTGGAATACCCATCCACGACCCATTTTCAATGCCCTGGCTGAGGGAAGGAGGTTCTCATCCAGGATTTGACGGTACATGGCCCCGTCCATCGTCCCTTTGATGCAGTGAAGTTGTCCTGTCCCCTTAGCAGAAAAACACCCCCAAAGCATAATGTTTCCACCTCCATGTTTGATGGTGGGGATGGTGTTCTTGGGGTCATAGGCAGCATTCCTCCTCCTCCAAACATGGCTAGTTGAGTTGATGCCAAAGAGCTCGATTTTGGTCTCATCTGACCACAACACTTTCACCCAGTTCTCATCTGAATCATTCAGATGTTCATTGGCAAACTTCAGACGGCCCTGTATATGTGCTTTCTTGAGCAGGGGGACCTTGCGGGCGCTGCAGGATTTCAGTCCTTCACACCAACTGTTGTCATCTTCTCACCAAGCTGCTTGGCGATGGTCTTGTAGCCCATTCCAGCCTTGTGTAGGTCTACAATCTTGTCGCTGACATCCTTGGAGAGCTCTTTGGTCTTGGCCATGGTGGAGAGTTTGGAATCTGATTGATTGATTGCTTCTGTGCACAGGTGTCTTTTATACAGGTAACAAGCTGAGATTAGGAGCACTCCATTTAAGAGTGTGCTCCTAATCTCAGCTCATTACCTGTATAAAAGACACCTGGGAGCCAGAAATCTTTCTGATTGAGAGGGGGTCAAATACTTATTTCCCTCAATAAAATGCAAATCAATTTATAACATTTTTGACATGGGTTTTTCGCAGACGACACACAATTAATTTTCTCCTTTCCCCCTTCTGATAACCAGGTGGCGAATCGCATCTCTGCATGTCTGGCAGACATACAGTGAGGGAAAGAAGTATTTGATCCCATGCTGATTTTGTACGTTTGCCCACTGACAAAGAAATTATCAGTCTACTGTTTACTCTCACTGTTCAAATAAACCTACCATTAAAATTATAGACTGATCATTTGTCCTGCCTTAGAGAAATGTCTTGCCTTAGAGTATTGTTGTATTCATCTCCACCAGGCGCCTGGAAATCATGACAAACCTGCATAAATTAACAAAATAAAATGGTAACTGTATTTAGTCAATTGAAGTCATGACAGCCATAGGTTCTTTACACAGGAGTGTGCAGGTTTTTGTTCCAGCACTTCACTAACACCTCATTCAACTAATTGTGGTCTAAATTGATCAAAGACTTGCACAGTTTAGTCCCCTGGGACAGAAATCACCCATATCTGTATTATTCAATGAGCTTCCCAAGTTGGTGCTGGTGTAGCTGCTGGTGAGTGAGTGGATACATTTTCATACTTTTTTCATACTGTCTTCTCATTGTCTCGGCCTTAGGCCTATATATCATGGTCGCAAGGCATACAGTATGAACTAACAGGTTATAGAGTAAACAACGCAATTATCACAACACATACGTAGGTTGTAATATGGCTTTTTTTCTGGCTTGGCTTCCCCAGGGATTTTACCCACGCACCGCTACTGCACTGCGGTGATGCAAAGACTTTGACTAGTGAAGGGCATTTCAAGTATTTTCAAGTTAGCCTTTTCATTCTTGTTCGTTCACCTAAAAGAGCCGGCTCCGAACAGCTCTTCGTTTAGTAGCCATGATTTAGTATTTGTGTTGAATAGAAATGGGCAGGGGCCTGAGACTGGCCACTTCCTGGGGCCTCAGACTAGTCTCTGCCTGGGGCCTCCAAATCACAGTCCACCCATGCATTTACTGCACCACTGAAACTACAGTATGTAACCTAATCCTATGAGGATGATATGTCAAATGTCAGAAACACAGAGTGTAGATTTTAAAATCCACAAAGACACAAATTGATCAATTCAAAATTATTGAACACATCCCATACAACATAACAAAGAAAGAGAGAAAACTATTTATATATATTCGAAAGAGTGTAAAGCATAATTGAAAATGTTCTGTTTGAATGTCAAACCTTTGCCTCACGCAGAAGAAAGAAAACAAGTTTACATTCTCGCGATGTTTATTTCTGGCGCTTTGACGTTTGCGTGATTTTGTGAAGCAAGGGATGCGCAGTAGCTTGTACGTTATACCTGCGCAGTAGCTAGCTCGACATGGAAATGCGCCCGCGTTGAACTCTAGCAAGAAGACAGTTACCTCGTAGCTAGCGCAACTAATTCAGTAGAGACGGTCCTTCACACTGAAACATTTGTGGGTTTTCGACATTTGTGCTAAAAATACAAAAAGTATTCGCAAGAAAATCGGATTATTATGACAGGGCCGAGGAAGAGTCCCAACGGAAAAGACATCGCATTTTAATAGCTACTACTAGTAACGTTAGTACGTTACGACGGTCAACAACATCAGGTAACGTCTAGCTAGCTACGGTTATAACGTTAGTTACCGGTAGGTAGTTATTCTAACTATGCTGCCTGTTGATAGAATGGGCGGATTAGCTGCCATTAAGCACAACGGAGCAGTTAATCGGGTTGTACCCAAAATTGGCTAACGTTAGCTAACTATTTAGGTACGTTAGCTTGCTAGCTAGGCGGCTAATGTTAGCATAATGCTACCTCATGCCAGGTTTTGATTCACCCGCCTCACACGTTGCTATGACTTAACTATGTCTAACGACGTTACGGTGTATTAACTAGCTAACAAAATACAGGATGCTAACGTTAGCAAAACACCAGTTATTTACCAACATGTATCAAGACGTAACTGGTTTTACTGCAGCAGCTCGTTGTCTAGCTAGCTGGCTAACAAGGCCGATTATATATTAGGTAATTTACTAACGTTAGCTAGCTAGTTAAGTCAACGGATGTTTCTGTAGTTTCTTGTAAATACAGTTTTCGCTACAGTCCCCAAAGGCACTGTCAACTAACTACACTAGTTAGTTAACTAAGCTATTACGTTAGCTGGCTAGTTAGAAAACTGACCTCGTTAGTAAGAAATGACATCGTGGTGTCGGATTGAACTCTTGTCCGAGAGAGACGGCTAGTTAGGGAACGTTGTACTAGTAAAGTTCGTTAGCTCAAATCAGAAGTCAAGGGGTGTCAGTTCCCCTTGGTTTGCTTTAGCTAACTAGTTTAACGTTACATCACAGATGTTTAGATCGCGACAGTCACTTACTCTAAAATTAAGTACATAGCTCTGGACTTCGCCATTTAGCCTAGCTATTTAGAAGGACATTGTTTTGAACACGCTAGCTAGCTAACGTTGGCGTAGGCAAGGTGTGAAACCGACACATACACAGGTAACTAATTACGTTTTACATTTAATAGCTAGCTATATTTTAGCGTCTCGGAGATGCTCGTTAATTGAGGTAAGAGCATGTGAGTAGATACCATTTTATATCTACTTTGTTTTGGGTTATTTAGATGTCAGACGATACTCGACTAGCTACTCCAATACTCTGTATCTAACGGTACCAAACCTTGTCAATCTGCGCGGGAGTAGTCTCGGATTATTTTACATAGATTGCTATCAAGTAAATTAGCTAGTTAGGCTATTTGCTTGTGAAAAGGGTAGTATTTTGCATGACGCCTTGCCGTATGCATCACACATGGCATGTTATGTGAAATTATGAGGCTAGTCAAAGTAATCCATTGGTGAACGAAGTTATGACACTGACTCGATGTGGTGTTTTGCTTATACTGGACCGAACTCAGTCAGTGGCACAGAAATCTGTGTTAAATACTTACCTTTTAATGTACATCTATACGAGGCTGTCTAAGAGTGTTATCTTGTGGACCATGCACTCTTCATGGGGAATCAAGTGGGGAAACAGTAACGCAGTTTTAACATGGCAAACAGTAAACACACAGAGCAACATGCCATGTTGGCGCTTTCCGATAAGATGGTAATGGCCTACTAGATTCGCATCTGTCAACGCTTACACAGCACCAAGAGAAGGACATGCACACAGACACGCCTGCAGCTGTTATGCCAGCAGGCCCAGAGCCCAAACTGCTGACAAATGGGGACCATAACACAGCATAAATACCTCTTTTGTCCCCTTTGAGTGCCCTCTCATAGCCCCAAAGACAAAACCTAGTGGATGCTTGGAGAGGAACTGTTTTTTGTTCTCTTATGGTCTGATTTGAGCTCAGTTGCTGAGCGTAGTGCTGTCATTCTGTTACCAAACTTATCTTCTGCACTGTTCAAGTAAATGTGTTTTTGTAAAAATGTCAGTGGAAGTTCAAAGTAGTCCTTGTGCATAGTTGTATGGTTTGTTTAACTTTAGAATCATTGGTTTTTGTTTAGCATTTTAAAGTGAAAAATCTGAGTCTCCGCAACATAAAAAAAAAAAAACATTGTAAAGTGGTTATCCCACTGGCTATAAGGTGAATGTACCTATTTGTAAGTCGCTCTGGATAAGAGCGTCTGCTAAATGAGTAAATGTAAAAATGTAATTCTAATACCGTGGAATTGCTGAGCAACAAGATAACCATGTAGGTTTTGACTTCCATATCTGCCTCAAACCCAAAGTTTTGAATATAGAAAGTTATCGCGAAGAATAACAAAAGTAATGCAATGTCAGTTTTTGTCTGTTGTGTACATAATGCAGTGAAATGTCATGTTCTGTGTGCAGTGAACATGCGTGACCTGGCTGCCCAGGTCACCAGCAGCCTGCTGCGTTTCCCGGGGGTGACTGTAGATGCTCTGGGGGAGGATGAGATCACCCTGGACACTGTGCTTCACGGGAAGTTCACTGTCGGTAAGTCAACGTGTGTCTGCACAACGGTGATCTCTCACTATCTGACCATGCTGGAGAGGATGGAAGTATGGCACATCCATGAATTAGGCCTACAGTGTCAGCAGCCTCAGTTCCCAAACATCACCAGACATAAGACATAAACAACCCAATGCAGTTAGGGTTTCTTTATTTTCTCACTCCAACTGAAATTGTGGGGAAACGTATGTCTGCCACTATAGCCAACTGTCCCATACCTTCCCAGGATTAGTTGTTTGCCGGAGGGACGCTTTGCATTCCTGCATTATTCAGTCTTAAAATAACAAAAAATACATCTCAAACAGTCCATTCTCAGAGGAGGGATTTTACAATAAACCACCGTGAACCAGTAGGCCTAACTTGTCTGCTCCCTCTTCTCTACCTCACTGACGTGACCCTATCTGGACTCAGGTCGTAGCGCGCTGGCTTGGCTAGCCTGTGGGCCCCAGCTGGAGGTGGTCCATGCGGTGACAGGCGAGCGCCTGTCCGCCTACTGCTTCTGCGGCAGGGGGGAGCACCCCCCCAGTGTGCTGGTGGCCAGGGACTTCTCCTGGCTGAAAAGGACCGGGCTGCTGGTGGGCCTGGAGGAGGCCCAGGGCAGTGTGCTCTGTCTCTATGACCTGGGTATCTCCCGAGTGGTCAAAGCCGTGGTCATACCGGGCAGGGTGAGTGCTCTCTCTCTCACCATCTACTACTGTCGCTTACATCAACCGGTTGACTTGATTGATTTTGATGTCGACTGACTGACTAACTGATGATTGGCAGATCAGGGCCATCGAGCCCCTGGTGAGCTATGGCGGGGCCAGTGCCAGCACACAGCACCTCCACCAGAGCCTGCGGTGGTTCTTTGGCATGGCGGCGGTGGTCACGGACCTGGGACACGTCCTCCTAGTGGACCTGTGTCTGGATGACCTCTCCTGCAGCCAGAGCGAGCTGGAGGCCTCAGGTCAGCGTGTGTGTGTTTAACCTTACTGAACTTTACTGGCCCACAGTTCCTCTCAAGATTGTGAGAGAGTTTGACGTTTGTGTTTTCTCTCCCTCTCTAACCCACACCCTCCTCTGTTCTCTCCAGATCTGGAGGTGGTGAGTAAGTCCCTAGCTGAGATCCCCCGGCTGCGTGAGCAGGAGACACGCCAGGGGAGACACCTCTGTCTGCAGCTGAGCAGCCCCACGGGCACGGGGGCCACGGCTCTGCAGTACATCCCCCGCACCAACCAGCTGGCCGTGGGCTTCTCCGACGGATACCTACAGCTCTGGAACATGAAGACGCTCAAGAAGGAGTGAGTTGACGACCCAGGGATGACATGGTGGCTATGGTGTAAACCTTCAGTTATAGCTTTTTCTGACTTTCTCTGCTGTGCAGGTATCACTCCCAGCTGGAGGGCGGCAGGGTGCCAGTGTACGCCTTCACATTCCAGGAGCCAGAGAACGACCCCCGCAACTGCTGTTACCTGTGGGCCGTCCAGTCTGCCCAGGACCAGTGAGTTCTCCCTCCCACCTGTCTGCCTGCTTGAGCCACAAAGTTCCAGACCGCTTGGAAGGGGTCATAGAGTGCACACCAGACCAGGATGTGATTTCATTTAAAGTGTTTTAAATACTTGAGGTTGTTTTAGCTTGTCCAGGAAAATGGAACCAGTGGAATCATTTCAGCTCCATGTGGGCTCCCAGCCCCTTCCCCTCAGCCCCACACCCCATTGGTATTCACACATATATGAGAGGACTGGATCAGTGAAAGCAGTATGGTGGAAGCTCCACACTTTACAGCATGTATGCAAATGTAGCCTCGGTCCATTGAATGCAGCTATGGTACTCAGCGGTCATAGCACACTGTTAGGCTCAGGATTGGCCTTTATTTTGCATAAATACTCATGCAGCCTTAACCACCTCATGCCAATGCACATGACTTGGTGTAATTGCTGCCCATTAACACATCTCCTTCTCTATCTCTCTCGCTCTCTTTCTCTCTCTCCAGTGAGGGGGACGTGGTCAGCCTCCACCTGCTCCAGCTGGCCTTCAGTGAGAGGAAGTGTTTGGCCTCAGGAAAGATCCTCTATGAGGTAACCTTAATATCAACCTTCTAAGTTTTTACCTCAATGATTTTGTTCTGTCGAACTGAAATAAGTAGCTATTCCCGCGAACCGGGTCCAATTTCTGTTCAATGCACCTTTTGTTTGGTAAAGGCTCGGTACTGGCTGTCAACCGGATGTTCATGGTCAAGTGTTTTGACCGCAATCGTGGTTTTAAAGCCCAAAAGCTTGATGGTTTCCAACAGTCCTTCTCAATGTTTCTCAGCCCTGAAGATTTAATTTAGTCATCTATTATCCCAATCATACTTATTTTTTACTTAAATGTGGTGCTTTCACTGCTTTGAGACCTTTTAATCTTTCCGTTCACGCCATATTAACATTAATGCTCTCTTCCCCTCTCTCTCTCCCTCCTTCTCTCCCAGGGTCTGGAGTACTGTGAGGAGAGGTACAGTCAGGAGCTGAGCAGCACAGCCTTCCCTCTGAGGGCTCAGGCCACCAACACACGCCTGCTCAGCTGCCAGACCATTGAGAAGTTTCGACACCACCCTGACAGAGACGACAGCATGAACGAAGGTACCTCTTCCTTCAACTCATCCCAACTCGACTCTTTTCAGGATTAGATTGGTGTATCAGTGACCAGAAAAGCTATAAAAAAAAAAGCATGTGTTCTTAATTACCTATGTGGGTGGTATTCACTTACTAGACACCAAACGGAAGAAAATGGACCGAAAAGGAGAGGGGCAACCTGAACTTGTCTAATAGGAAATGCACGTTTGTTTTCCCGTTGCAAAATTATTTGCCACAGTGTGCACTAATGAATGCGACCCTGGAGGAAAAAGGATGTATGTGGTTTCATTGTTGTGGTCTCTGTTGGTACTAAGGCCTCCTTGTCTCCTCTCTCCCCCGTCAGTTGCGTCTCCAGACACCAGCGTGTCCATCTTCAGCTGGCAGGTGAAGGCCTACGGACAGGGCAACCCCTCCACCTACATTGGCGTCTTTGACATCAACAGATGGTACCACGCACAGATGCCTGACTCTCTGAGGTAACATTCTGACATATAAATAACCCATCAACAGCCGCCTAAATTGCATGGTGTGCCCAACTTCCCCTAATACCAGGCGTTCATCAATCAGATTATTTGTTATTAATTCTGTTTTTTTGCATGTAGTTGGTTGAGTTTTCAAACAAGTCTACTTTTTTGTTGGGAAATCATTTTATAGGTTGATAGAACGCTGTTACGTGATTACATTAATATGAAACCTGTGTGTGTGTGTCAGAACGGGGGAGTCTCTGCTTAGCTGTCCCTACCTGGCCGTGTGGTCTCTGGATTCAGTGGTGGAGATGACGTCACCCTGCCCCATGCTGGACGTCCTTGTGCACGAGCGCAGCCTGAGCCGCGGCCTGCCCTACACCTGCCCCCCGCCAGAACAGTTCTTCAACCCCACCACATACAACTTCGGCAAGTTAGACACACACTGCAAGCCTTCTCACACGACACCCTGAGTAATTAGAAATGCATGTACCCCTTTAAAGCCATTGAGATTGGTTTAGTAAATGTTGTCATGACTTGGTCAATTGTATTTTTCCTTGTAACAGATGCAACATGTTTGCTCAACACTGGCCTCGTGCACTTAACTTGCTCTGGGTATCAGAAAGAGGTGAGTTTATCCCTACATTTTTGGTGTATTTTCTCAATCTCTATCCTTGCAAAGATGGTGACAGTGTATTCAGACCCCTTGACTTTTATATTACAGCCTTATTCTAAAATTGATTACATTAAATATTTTCCTCATCAGTCTACACACAATACCCCATAATGACAAAGCAAAAACAGGTTTTTAGACATTTTTGCAAATTAATAAAAAATAAAAAAACGTATTTATATAGGTTTTCAAACCCTTTCCTATGAGACTCGAAATTGAGCTCAGGTGCATCCTGTTTCCATACCTTTATGGTAGAGTGGCCAGACGGAAGCCACTCCTCAGGAAAAGGCACATGACAAGATTCTCTCTGGTCTAATGAAACCAAGATTGAACTCTTTGGCCTGAATGCCAAGTGTCACATCTGGAGGAAACCTGGCACCATCCCTACGGTAAAGCATGGTGGTGTGAGGATGTTTTTCAGCGGTAGGGACTGGGAGACTAGTCAGGATCGAGGGAAAGATGAACGGAGCAAAGTACAGAGAGATCCTTGATGAAAACCTGCTCCAAAGTGCTCAGGACCTCAGACTAGGGCGAAGGTTCACCTTCCAACAGGACAACGACCCAAAGCACACAGCCAAGACAACGCAGGAGTGGCTTCGGGACAAGTCTCTGAATGTCCTTGAGTGGCCCAGCCAGAGCCCGGACTTGACCTCGATCGAACATCTCTGGAGAGACCTAAAAATAGCTATGCAGCGACGCTCCCCATCCATCCTGACAGAGCTTGAGAGGATCTGCAGAGAAGAATGGGAGAAACTCCCCAAATACAGGTGTGCCAAGCTTGTAGGCTGTTTTTGCTTTGTCATTATGGGGTATTGTGTGTAGATTGAGGAGAACCACCCATTTTAATCCATTGTAGAATTAGGCTGTAACGTAACAAAATGTGGAAAAAGTAAAGGTCTGAATACTTTCCGAATGCACTGTACATACGGCTAAAATGAAGAGTTTCAAGTCATCCATAGTCCATACAGCAGGATGTAATCTTGTGAATTACATTAACTTGTCTCTTGCTGTGTCAGACTCTGAGCTTCCTGAAGAAGGCTGCTCCCTGCTCCAGTGACGTCATCTCAAACGGCTACTCCCGCTGCCTGATGTCCGGCCTGCTCTCCTCTGGCTTGGCTGACGTGCAGCCCTCCAGCCTCTCTCAGGTACACACAGCTTCTGAGAGGTTGACGGTTACACCTTTTTGCTGTACCAACTATCCAGTGTCTAAAGGTTTTTAGGAACTATTTTATCTATGTGGATGCATTAGGTCATGAATAGAGCTCCTAGGTGAAGGCGGCTTCTAAACGTGCCAAACTCTCTCCCTGGTCAGGAGGAGCAGTTGGACGCCATCTTGTCTACAGCCATAGAGACCAGCTCCTTGGGCCTGATCACCAGCTGTATCAAACAGTGGACCGCTGAGGGTGAGACACTGTATAACACACACTGGCACCCTGTTAGTTAGATCAACTCTGGCTTCGTCTCAATACTGTGAAATGGCTTCCTCTCCTCATCTCCTCTACTACATGTACACTGATCCGAACACACAAAACAGATGAAAACCGTAATGGTGGAATCGCTTGCCAAGCCCAGTTCACTCACATCCTTGCAGATGGAGGAAAGGAGACGAGGTGATGGAGCCAGTTTGGGTTATTGAGATGTGCCCCTAGATTGGATTTCTCTCTAACGTAACATGGTGGTGTTGGCTTTCGCAGAGCAACCAGGCTCTGCGGTGAACCTGCGCTACATTCTGGAGTGGGCCTGGAACAAGGTGGTTCACACGAAGGAGCAGCTGGATGGCATATGTGAGTGTTTCCTACAGTGATCAGTGTCAACACCTTGTTGATCTTCTGGTTTACATCGATGAGAATACTCATGGCTGCGTATTTGGTTTTTAACTGTAGCAACTTGCGGCTGTGTTGTCAAACTTAATTTCTTCAAGCATTTTGGGATTTGAAATGTTTTCCTAGGCAATATATTTTCTTAAAAGTGAGGAGGTCCCGCAATCTGGGCTGTGTTTCCTGATTTCCATCCGCCCTTATTCTGTGTGAGTGTTTCTCCCCCCAGGTGCTCCCCTGTTTGACAGCTCGTCTAACTTCACGGACTCCCCGACCCTCCAGCTGCTGCAGCACAGCCAGAGGCTACTGGGGAACCTCAGCACCATCTTCCACTGTCTGCTCAGCGAGGCACAGGAACTCACTCAACCAGGTAAGCCTAATTCAGACAAGGGGCACCGTTGCTGGGGGGCTTATTCATTTAAATAGGAAGCTGGGTGGGGGCGTTGAAGCACTGGTTGTTGACCGAGCAGAGCAGCTCGCGGTGCTCATGCACCTGAATGTCCATTTTCTCTGCAGAAGCAAAGTGGCAATCTCAATATTTTGAGAGGCAGCGAGGGGGTCACACAAGTGTCTGCATTGGTGGCTTTCACTCCCAGTAGTTAGATCCCTTAATACACACACACACACAAACACACACACTTTAAGTGCCTTTACATACCATGTCATGATGAGGCAGAATTGGGTGTTGTAGAACTAGACTGTTGTAATGCTGTTATTTGTGCAGGTCTGCTGGGTCTCATCAATAAGAACCAGGTGTCCAGCCTCATCTCCCAGTACGCCCAGGTGGTCCTCTGGTTCTGTCGGACTGGACTCCTGCCCGAGGGCTCCGGTAAGACCACGTACTGTGGTAGCACTTCAAACATTTGAGTTCAGTCCATATTCCATGCCACCTTTTGGAACATTGACCACTTTCATCATGTACACCAAAAGTAGTGCAATTCATAGGCAATAAGGTGCCATTTCAGATGCAGCACTAGAGATGTCCACTATTATAAATAAATAATATGCCATTTAGCAGACGCTTTTATCCAAAGCGACTTACAGTCATGCGTGCATATATTTTTGTGTATGGGTGGTCCCGGGGATCGAACCCACTACTCTGGCGTTACAAGCGCCGTGCTCTACCAGCTGAGCTACAGAGGACCATTATAGTTGTAATTCCCCTCTCAACCAGATGACGACGCTGTGCAGATCTCCAGGCCCTTCTACAGCTACTCTGTGATCCAGAACTACTACACCATCCGCAGAGAGGAGCTGCAGCAGCTCTCCAAGTGAGTGCTGTTCACATCACATCAGACCATTCACCCGCAAGAGCTGGTTCAGGACTGATGGTAAAACGCATCAACAAGAAGAGATGGGAAAAGTTTAACTTAGTCCCTTCAGTGTCATTCTTCTGAAATGCTGCGATTATTATTCTTTTTTGTAATGTTGTATACAGTAAGGGTGTTTCTCAAAATGCATACTACCGTGCTCCGAGCACGGGAGCCTTGGAGTATGAGTCCAAATCAAAGTATCCAAACGGAGCACGGAGGGCGCTAAACGAATGCGTACTCCGTTTGTACTTATTTTGAAGTATGTGTCTACGCAAGCGTCATCGGCAATCTATACGAAGAAATATGACACCCCAACGTTAAAAATGACTCACACTGTCTTGAAATCAATGCCGGCCATTATTTGAGCTGAAGCGAGAGAAAATACACTCCGTATTAGGAATGAAATGTTTCCTATTCACTTCTCATATGTTGCCTGACTACAATATTTTATCTGGATACGTTAATAAATACATGCTGTGTTAATTTTGGCATGTTTACCTGCCTACGTACCGTAGATTGCAAGCCCATAATAAGTCAATATGGCTAACTGGCTAGCTACTACTGTTAGCTAGATAGCCACAAAGAATTGGTAGCTAGCTACCTACAAATGTTTAATCTACCTTGCATAACATTAGTTTTAGGTCATTTTTGCCAGTTTAACTAGCCTGCTAGCTAGATTATTACTATTCGCATATCTATCTGATTAATTATGAAGTAAAACGTTTACTTTGTGTACATCTTGTTTCGTCTATTGTTGCCATTGTCCTGGCTGGAAGAAGGTTCAGTGAATGGGGAGGTGCAGCGTGAGGTAATACAGGAGTGCGGGTGCTTCTCAAATGGAATGTTTTATGCTCTTGTCCTCACGAACGTCCTCTGAGCATGAGAGCGTGGAGCGCAGTGGTATGCATATAGAGAAACCCCTTATATTTGGTATGCGTGTTTGATATTAGTGTCCATTTTCCTTCATGTTTCTACTGCGGAGCCCTACTGTGAATGAGACTATTTTGTGTTGTTTTGGGAAATGAATACATTTTATGTAGGACCACCTCAACCACCATCAATATTTAGAATGAACCATCTGTGTTCTTCTCAGGGGGAAGTGGTGTGCAGACTGCCTGATGATTGACGGCTTAGTCGCCCAATGCGGTGATCGCTTGGTTGACCTGTGGAAACGGGACGAGGGCGGGACGGGACAGTATCCACCCCCTACGCTACATGTAAGCATTTGGTACCTGTGCATTCACGCACACACAAACACACGGAGCCAAAAAAGGATCGAACCCCCTACCTTGAGCACATACTCTGACTGATTTCATGGAATTCCATCTAGAAGTAGAAATGGGAGAACAGAAGCTAAAACACACCTGGATGTGGGATTTGATCTTCTCTCTGCTGTCCACAGGGCCTGCTGGACATTTACCTCCTGGAGAACATTGATGAATCTGCTAAGCACGCCATCGTATCCTTTCTCTGTACTGGGTTCCCTAGCAACCATCTTACTACGTATTCATATCAGGGAGTTGGTTTGATTTGAATTGCCGTGTCCTGTCCTTACACTCCTAACCCACACTAGCACCTAGACTCTTGAAATCCACCTTACAAATACAGACCCACTCTCCCACACACACACACACACACACACACACACACACACACACACACACAGTGTAGTGAGATACAACACTCTCCCTCTCTCTATGTGTGTGAGCCTTGACCCCCCCCTCCCCCCAGGTGATCTACCTGTTGTTGGATGTGATGTATTCCTTCCCCAACAAGAGTGGTGCGTCTGTGGAGTCCTTCCCCACCGCCTTCGCCATCCCCATCGGTCTGGTCAAACTGGTGCAGGGCCTCTGGCTGCTGGACCACCACGACCACCAGGTACGCGCACTCACTCACACTCTCGCTCTCATTCACTCACTCACTACACAAGAAAATACAGGGTTATTGCCAGTCACATTCATTTAGATATAAGACTGTATATCTGGAAGTTAGCATTTAGCGAGGATAGCGTTTGGGTTGTAATGGGGCCTTTTCTCCTCAACTCAAACCTTGCATTTAGTGCAATGTAGGGAACCTTTTGGACTTCAACAATTTAGCTATTGATTAGCATAGTCATACAATCCAATGTGGAATTTCTAATGTACAGTGAGGGAAAAAAGTATTTGATCCCCTGCTGATTTTTACGTTTTCCCACTGACAAAGAAATGATCAGTCTATAATTGTAATGGTAGGTTTATTTGAACAGTGAGAGACAGAATAACAACAAAAAAATCCAGAAAAACGCATGTCAAAAAATGTGAGGAATTGATTTGCATTTTAATGAGAGATTTCTGGCTCCCAGGTGTCTTTTATACAGGTAATGAGCTGAGATTAGGAGCACACTCTTAAAGGGAGTGCTCCTAATCTCAGTTTGTTACCTGTATAAAAGACACCTGTCCACAGAAGCAATCAATCAATCAGATTCCAAACTCTCCACCATGGCCAAGACCAAAGAGCTCTCCAAGGATTTCAGGGACAAGATTGTAGACCTTCACAAGGCTGGAATGGGCTACAAGACCATCGCCAAGCAGCTTGGTGAGAAGGTGACAACAGTTGGTGCGATTATTCGCAAATGGAAGAAACACTAAATAACTGTAAATCTCCCTCGGCCTGGGGCTCCATGCAAGATCTCACCTCGTGGAATTGCAATGATCATGAGAACGGTGAGGAATCAGCCCAGAACTACACAGGAGGATCTTGTCAATGATCTCAAGGCAGCTGGGACCATAGTCACTAAGAAAACAATTGGTAACACATTACGCCGTGAAGGACTGAAATCCTGCAGCGCCCGCAAAGCACATATACATGCCCGTCTGAAGTTTGCCAATGAACATCTGAATGATTCAGAGGAGAACTGGGTGAAAGTGTTGTGGTCAGATGAGACCAAAATCGAGCTCTTTGGCATCAACTCAACTCGCCGTGTTTGGAGGAGGAGGAATGCTGCCTATGACCCCAAGAACACCATCCCCACCGTCAAACATGGAGGTGGAAACATTATGCTTTGGGGGTGTTTTTCTGCTAAGGGGACAGGACAACTTCACCACATCAAAGGGACGATGGACGGGGCCATGTACCGTCAAATCTTGGGTGAGAACCTCCTTCCCTCAGCCAGGGCATTGAAAATGGGTCGTGGATGGGTATCCCAGCATGACAATGACCCAAAACGCACGGCCAAGGCAACAAAGGAGTGGCTCAAGAAGAAGAAGCACATTAAGGTCCTGGAGTGGCCTAGCCAGTCTCCAGACCTTAATCCCATAGAAAATCTGTGGAGGGAGCTGAAGGTTCGAGTTGCCAAACGTCAGCCTCGAAACCTTAATGACTTGGAGAAGATCTGCAAAGAGGAGTGGGACAAAATCCCTCCTGAGATGTGTGCAAACCTGGTGGCCAACTACAAGAAACGTCTGACCTCTGTGATTGCCAACAAGGGTTTTGCCACCAAGTACTAAGTCATGTTTTGCAGAGTGGTCAAATACTTATTTCCCTCATTTAAAATGCAAATCAATTTATAACATTTTTGACATGCGTTTTTCTGGATTTTGTTGGTGTTATTCTGTCTCTCACTGTTCAAATAAACCTACCATTAAAATTATAGACTGATCATGTCTTTGTCAGTGGGCAAACGTACATAATCAGCAGGGGATCAAATACTTTTTTCCCTCACTGTATACTGTGAGTTATATTTAATAGAATGATAAGTTGGTAGATATTGGTAGTGATAAAATGGTGTCCTCCAATTGACACCTGACCTTTGACCCCCCTCCAGAACTCCCTGGAGCTGCTGCTGCACCCCACCGCCTCCCCGTCCCTGTGGGGCTGGCAGCACGGTCGCGTCCTGCATGCTCTCATGTGCCAGGGGCAACATGGGATCGCCTTGCGCTACCTCCACGTCATGAAGCCCCCCCTCTCTTCCACCGCTCAGGCCCAACTCTGCCTCTCTGTGCTGCTACACAACAGGTGGGTGCTATAGGGTGTGTTTGCTAGCATCTGTGCTAACAGTGACGGCATTGTGAGTTTCTTTTCCTGATACGGATAACATAACATGTCTGTGTAACCCCTCTCTCCTCCTCCTCTCCATGTGTGTAGGTGTCTGGTGGAGGCCTGGGCCATGCTGAGGCAGCACTCCAACAGGCTGAACACGGAGGCGTTGTTACGGTTCCTCTACGAGACCTGTCAGGAGCTTGGCCTCATGAAGGAGCTGCTCAAACTTCCCCTGGGCCTGGCTGAACAGGTAGAATGCCTTGTTCCCCCAACTTTCCTTTCTACCAGGCCCAAATCACGTCCCTGGCATGCTCATCAATAAAATACAGTTTTCCAAGTTGTGCCGATCCCATCTCTGAAGATGTATCTGTTTGTTTGTGTAGGAGTGCTTGGAGAGGTTCTTGCAGGGTACAGGGGGTCTCCAGAACAGAGAGCTGCTAATGGTGCACTACCTGCAGCAGGCTAACTACGTCCCCGCCCTGCAGCTCAACCACACCCTCAAGATGAACATGGTGGTACGTACACATTTACATTGATTAACCTTTAAATAAACCTCATGTTTATTCATACACTTCACCAATACACAGAAAATATGCAACTAGAAATGTAGTGCGAGTTGGAATGAGACTAATACAAATTTTAGAAATAAGTCACCCTAACGTGTATTAGTGTCAATATGATGGTTGTATTATGGTGTGGTGTTGCTGAATTTTGCCGTTTAATGTTTCCATTTCGTTCATATATCTGTTCTCCAGAACGAGAGGGATCCCAAGCTGAAGGAGAGAACCAACACTAGGAACTCTATCCTGGACCAGTACGGGAAAGTTCTTCCTCGGGTCCAGAGGAGGCTGGCCACGGAGAGAGCTAAGCCGTACCACCACCCCTCCACCATCCTCAGAGAGGGTACGGGATCTCACCCCTCCTAGCTTCTTATTACGCTGCTGTGCACACGCTTCAAGGTTAGATTTATGTTTTCAGCGTGACCCTTGACTTCCATAATGTGTGTTCTTGTTAGTGTCGCGACCACAGCCGCTGTCGACCATCGCCAAGCGGTCGGCCAATGAGAACGTGCTTACCAGAGCGGCATTCATCAACAGTGTCCTGTCGAAGATCGAGGAGGTGTGGGTGGGGAAGAACCCCACGCCCCAGTCCACCCCACTCAAGAGGTGAGACCCCACCGCCCTGTCCCAAACCCACCCCTATCTGACTAAGATGTAAGTAAGTGGTAAAGATGGGTTTTCCACCCCTGAATTTGATCTGTTCAATTGATTGAGTTGTTTCCCCCCCTCTCCACACCACCCAGCCCCAGGGCAGTGGAGGTGCTGTGCCCCAGCCCCCTGTTCCCCTCCCGGGATCTGCCCGAGGCCTTCGTGGGCACGCCCATCACCATGACCTCCAAGAGGAAGTCCAGGTAGGGCACACGCCGAACCCCAACTTGACATATTCCTGTCTAACTCAGACTTTCACGTTAATCATACATCGATGTCAATGAGAGATTTGGGTGGAAGTTCGAGTTATGTACATGTTTCTCAAATGTGTACATGTATGAAAGATGAGCTATAAATGACATACCTCTAGTCTTTGGTATAAAGGGGTTTGACGTGATTTCGATACATCTGACATGCTTTCCTAACCCCTCCTGTCCCTGCCCCCAGGCTGCTGGACCTAGTGGTTCACCCCTCTCAGACCACCCCTCCAGAGGGGTCCCGACCCCTGCTGACACCCCCCAGGGCGGCCAGCTCCTGGAACCCCCCCAAAAGCATCAACAAGGCCCCCGAGCTCAGCCTGCTGCAGACTCCACAGGTGGTCAAGGTAAGACTCAGACCAAGGGGAAGAGCGTTGACTGTCCCCACTGTCACACATGCTCCCACATCCTAGACACTGACGCTCACTGGCACGATGACTGGAAATCCTCTAGTTTTATATCTTGGTTGGGAATTAACTCTTAACTCCTACTAGAAGTCACATGGTCCTGGACACCACTGTGCCTGAGTCCTAAGTATGCCTGCGGCATTGGGTTGTCAACTGTGTTTGTGTTTGAAACTCCATTGACTGTCTGCATGGTTGTTTCGTTCCCATAGCGCGCGCGAGCCCTTGCGGCGTCCGGTCCCGTGTTCTCAGCCTTCACCCCTCAGTCCATCCTGAGGAGCAGCCTGCGCCCCACCCCCGTGGCCACCCCCTCTGCCTCTCCCGGGCGCTCTGTCACCCCCCCGCTGTGCCCCAAGGAGAGCCGCATCACCTTCATCGAGGAGACGGCCTCGCCCAAGCCAGAGAAAGGCCCCCTCTGCTGGAGCAACGGGGTAAGACACCCGGACCGCTGGGCCTTATTTAGCAACAGAAGTGGAATTGAGAGATGCTTTCTTATGAACAAACATTAACTGTTCAGATACTTTACCCTTGTGTATCATGTTAATGATTTCATGAATTTCTATGTTTTGTACTCTACAGATCGCAACCGAAAATGAGATTAGCCTGCTGACCAGAGGCTCTCCACTCTCCAAGGTTGGACTGGAGGCCTGGACCTCACACCCTGATGAGGAAGAGGAGGAGGTGAAGGTGACACACGTGAAGTTCCTGCCACCACCGGTCCGCGAGC
This sequence comes from Coregonus clupeaformis, assembly GCF_020615455.1. Lineage (NCBI taxonomy): Eukaryota > Metazoa > Chordata > Actinopteri > Salmoniformes > Salmonidae > Coregonus > Coregonus clupeaformis. The sequence continues at coordinate 3,446,714 of NC_059216.1, read as the reverse complement.
CACCAGAGAGGGGAGAGTCTGAGAGTGGCTCCTCTGTCCAAGAGGTCACCATGGTAACCACATTGCCTAGCACGTTGCCAGGACGACTCAGCCTAGGCCTGGAGACGAGCCAGGCCTCTGTCCTTTCAACGGACACCACCCTGGAGTTCCATGATGCACCTCTGCCTGAAGACCTGGAGAGGGAGGAGGAGCTTCAACAGCCAGCCAATGAAGTCACAGACGAGGAGGAAGAAAAGGAAGTGGTGGTTAACCTCAAAACTCCAGCAGTACTGGAAGCCCAGCTCTCAAAGGAGGAAGTGCAGCCTGCAGCAGCCAATGAGCTGACTCTCCTCCCATCAGTGGAGGAAGGGCAGAACAAGGACCAGGAAGTAACGGAAGAGGCGGTCAACAGCCAAGAGGAAGTGGCCGAAGAGGAGCCGGACCAGGAAGTAGAGCAGATGGAGGTCAGCCCCGAACAGGAAGAGGCTGAAGAGGAAGTTGTAGTCGAACCAAGACTCACACGGGCAGTAGAACCAACTCCTGACACGGAAGTGGTTGAGGAATCTAACCTTAGTCAGGAAGTGATTGATATGCTCAACCATGAGCATGAGGTGGAGGTGGTGGAAGAGGAGGCTCCCAAAGAGGATGAATCACAACCCACTGAACCAATGGAACCTGTGGATGCTACGGAACACACTGGTGAGGGTTCCACCCACCTGTGAGGACTTCACTTAGCCAGGATCTTACAGCCGCTCCAGTAGCCAAATGAAATACATTACATTCATGTCCTGCTTGGTTTCAGCTCTGTGTAGATGATGTCAAATTATTCAAACAGGAGTAGTCTGAGGCAAAGTGAACACAATGTGTGTTCAATCAAAAACGTTAATGGTCTTGAGGAACAGTTTAGATCTTCCTCACTGTGCAAAGGTGCAACCATTTGAGGTGATTTGATAATGTACAGCGGGCCTGTGAGTGTGAGCTCAGTGCAGGTAACCACAGTGAGATGAAGTGACAGAGCTAAACCTAACTAAATTGAATACTAAGCTTAGAGTTACACAGACACGGACTGATCATGATGCAGTTGATTTTAAGCCTTCGATGACCTGGTTGAATCCTCTCTCTCATGACATGGTTGAATCCTCTCTCTCTTGCTCTTGTAGATCTGGACGAGTTTGTGGAGCGCCATCTGTTTGGCAACGACCTGTCTCCGCCCCTGACCCGCTCTGGCATCCACAAGGCTTCTGTCAACTGGACCTCCTTCAACAGGTACGTCCTGAAGTGCATCCCAACAGCATCATTGGGTGTATATGTGCTTACAACCATTTATTGATGTTAAAGCATCTTGAATATCATTAAACCTCTCTCTCCCCTGTGCAGTGAGCGGGTGTGTGATGTGGTAAAGGAGGAGGAGTCTGCTCCTACAGCCGTCCCCCTGGCCCTCACCACCCAGAAGGGTGTGGCGTCCGTAGCTGCTTCAGACCCCACGGGCACCGACTCCCACTGTGAGTGATCTCTCACCTCTTGCTCATGACCTTTACCCCTTGACTCTAGGTCATGCGATCAGAGATCTAACACAGGCCCAGTGTACGAGCTACAACCACAAAGGATTTTGTGTTTTGATTGGCCGGCAGCGGAGTTGACACCTCTGTGCTAATACCGACCAATAATGGTCTGGAATGCTCATAATAGCTAATGTTACCTTTAGTGAGTGTTTGATGGGGCTCTTCCCTCCCTATAGCTGTAGTGATCCTGAACGACAGTGAGGAACTATCTAGTGCTGTGTCGGAGGAGGAGGATGAAGAGTCAGATGCTCCTGCTGAGGAAGACTCGGGCAGCGAGGTGGAGGTCATCGAGGAGGTGCAGGGGAACGGGAGGCAGCGAGCCCCCTTGCCTCTCCCCTCTCTCTTTCTGGACCAGCTCCCACCCCTGCAGCCACACCCCCAGTTCCTGCCTGCCCTATCGGAGCAGGACGCAGCTGTGCGCTCATTGGTCACTCCAGAGGCAGACCTAAAGGTAAAACTGTCTTATGGAATCCTAACTCAGTCATGAAAGCAGTGTGTAGACCTAAATGCTGTGGGTGACTGATGTTAAAAGTTGTACGTCTAATGGCTTATTTGAAGAGCGGGTTAAAGTATTTTGTTTTGTGATTGTGATCCTAGGTTGTGCTCTATAAATGTTCTCATACATCTCTGTGTGTTTCCCCTACAGATGGTGGAGGATGACATAGAGGGGGAGGTGGTGGTGGTGAGGCTGGGGGTAGGAGGAGATGAGGGGGTTTGTTACACAGAGCTGAAGCCCTCCACCACCCTGCTGGTTCCTCTGGAGCTGGTGGAGGAACAGGGGCAGGCCCTGGCCGATGGCGCCCGCCTGGGGCTCACCGAGGTGGTTGAAGGCAGCGAACCAGAGGTACCCCCCTCTGGAGCCCACAGCAGCTTCTCTCTGATGCTGGAGGATGGGGATGACGATGCAGACACTGTACCACTGGAGGTACCACTAGAACCCAGTAAGCATCTGACCACAGAGGAGGCAGATGGAACGTCGGACACACCTGCGGCCGACCCAGAGGTCATCTGCCTGGGCACGGACAACCAGGACACCCCCCTGGCTGACGCTGAGCCCCTGCAGGAGCAGGAAACTGAGTTGGACACCCTGGAGGGGATGGACACCTTGGGGGGGATCATGGATAGCTGGACGGAGGCAGAGACTGGTTTAACTGAAGCCATGTCAGTGGAGAATGTTCCTCTAGTCACGGACGTCCTGCCTGAATCCTCTAAGGCTAAACCAGCCAGATCAGCTGAAGATGTTGACACATACCATGTAGAAGAGCCAGATGAGATCCCTGCTGACTCTGGACCAACTGAAGAAGAGCAGCCTTCACCAGTCCTGGATGAGAACGAGCAGCCCAACGGAGCGAGGGAGGAAACAGAAGAGGTGACTGTCTCGTGTGCTTGTCGGGAGGAGGAGATGAAGGCAGACGACGTTGAGCTGGAGGCTGAGGAAGAGATAGAGGAGTACGTCTCTGTCCCTGCAGACCTGCTTCTGTCTCAGGTAGAAAGCAATGGACCCATCCAGTCAGACAACCATGAACCTGCCCACGGAGAAGCCATAAGCGAGGTGGCAGCCATACTTGAAGAAGAAATAGCTCAAACCAGAAAGCCTTCTACAGCCAGTGCGGAGGAGAAGAAGCCGGACAAGACCTCTAACAGCCAGTCTGAGTCTGTGGAGGAAATATTGGTGGGGGTCAGGAAAGCCCCATCTACCCCGATGCGCAGGGCCACCAAGCAGAGGAAGATGATGGTGAAGTTCACCTCAGTGGAGGCAGAGAGGCCTGGGTCAGAGGACCAGAGGCCGGCGGGACCGACTGAGATGGAGACAGACTCTCAGGTCCCGGTCACACCCAGACGGATCACCAGGAGTGGCCGGCACGGCCAGGACTCCAGGGTTCCCGTCACGCCTCGCAGAAGCGCCCGTAAAACTGAATCCCAGCCAGAACCGGAGCCTCAGCGAGAGCAGGAGGAGAGGAAAGGGGAGGAAGGGGTCCTCATCACAGAGGCAGCTGTGGTCCACTCCAAGCCCACCCCGACCAAACGGCGCACCTCACAGAAGGCCACTCCGAGGACGGGAACCCGCCAGACCAGGAACACCCAGGTGGGGAGCGACGAGGAGCCAACAGCCACAGATGAAACGGCCAACGAGGTGTCAGTTCTGTCTGTTACACGCAGCACTAGGAAGAGCCGAATTGGAACCAAGACCCCAGCCAACCAGACTCAGCCAGTGGTCCCCCAGACTCAGCCAGTGGTCCCCCAGACTCAGCCAGTGGTCCCCCAGACTCAGCCAGTGGTCCCCCAGACTCAGCCAGTGGTCCCTGAGGAGGAAGAGAAGAAGGGGAATGATGAAGGGGCCAAACAGTGGCCTAGCAGTCCAGGCAGGGTGACCCGCAAGTCAACCCGCGCGGGCGTGACCCTCGGCCTCTTCACCCAGGAAGAGGAAGTGGTTTCCCTGACCCCTCCCCGCAGCCGGAGGAAGACGAGGGGCGAAGGCACCGCCGAGAAGACTCCCTCTGCACTCGCCCTGGATGACCCGCCCCTCAGCGGCTATCGTCGACCAACCAGGAGCCGCATGTGGAACCACCAGGAGGAGGACCTTCCCCTGTTGGAGACGCCGCTGGAGATGGACTCCGTAACGCCGGTGGCCGACGCCCTCATCCAGAGACTCCGTGACGAGGAGGCCAAGCGGGAAGTGGATGAGTCTACGGTCGTCACAGAGATGGTGAGAGCCAAGAGGAGAGTCACCAAGCCGTCGGGTCAGCGGGCGCCCTCTCCACCCCCGATGGGAGATATAAAAGTGACCAAGGCCGACCAGGGAAGCCCTGTCAGGGACTCGTTCATCTACTCACCACCTCGGAGGAGAACCAGAGGTAGCTAGCTCCTTGCTTTTAGCACATTGTTTGCTTGTCAGACTTTGTGGTTAGAAGAGGAAGGTTATTCTGTAGTTCTGGCTTTCTTTCACGCCTTTTCATCTTCTGTCTGACAGGTAGCAGAGTAGAGTCGCCCGGTCAGAATGACGTGTCTGCGCCTCCCGTTACTCGTACCAGGCGGCCGGTGGACGCCACCGCAGCACAGCCTGATAACAAGGTTTGTTGATCACATCCTTTAGACTGAGACTGATGTTAGACAAGACAGGACTGGCAGGTTCCATTTCCCGGTATTCACAGGTATGGACGGACTGTCTAGGTTTACACAACATGGTGAAGATGATTGCTCAGCCTAGCCCTCAAATACCATAACTGGTGCCTTTGTTGTATTTCACTCACCTATCCCGTCCTCTCAGATCTGTGAACACAGAGGAAGTAGCTAGGGGCTGAACTGGTACATGGTCATTTGGTACATGTCTGGTTGCTGTTAAGCTAAAACCATATTCAAGCTTTGTCTCTGACTCTGTATCTTTCTGTTGCTCAGGACAAGAACTCATCAGAAGACGATGTGGAGAAAGAGATGGCTGCTGCTAAAACCAGAGCAACAAAGAGCCGAACAACCAAGTAAGTTCTGTGTTCCTCTACACTCCGTCTGCAATGTGAATGCTCTAACCCCACCAGGGCAAAGACATTAACGCTTGTCCTCTTGTCCGGTACAAGTAATACAAAAAAATCACACATCACAATATCTAACAATTACACAGATCACAATTGCATCAGAGGGGCCAACATTGGAATAATATTCAAATCTTTTTTTCCATGTACATAAAAAAGCCTACATGTGAAAGTGTAGGTGATATGCATGTTGGCTACAGCCTCATGTCCAAACAGATGCTGACATTAGGGAGGCGCCAGAAAATGTAGCCAAACTTTAATTATACTTTTAATTACATATAGGCTAAACGCCAGTCATGTTTGACAAATATAATGAAGGATAATTAACATTAACGTCTAAAGGCTTGATTCTGTTGACATACTCGAGGCAAGGTTCGTTCAGATCAAATGGTCACTAGACCGGAGAGTGAAGGACAGTGCCTGTGGCGCACCGCACATCACCCACCTTGAATCTGAGCGGAGGTGGTCAGCATTTTGAAACTATTTAACCATAAAGTTCATTGTTTAAAATATGGATGTTTTGTCATTTTACGAAGCATGACTTGTTTCAAAGTAGCCTAGCCAAAATACGACAATAGAAATGTTGAGGGAATTATTTCATAAACACTTAATATGCCATTGAAACCAGCATTGTTCTCATGTTCTATTGGTTTTCAAATCAATGTTGTTTTATTGTCCAGCAGTCAAAGGCATAATCCTAGTCATAATAGTAACACATGCTAGTTGATGCATCTTTAGATCTCCCCTCTTTCTTAATTTCTAACAGATATTTTCATCTGTCACATGAAACCACTAGTGTGTGCGGTGCGCTTTTGAGAGCTGCGTTTTCAGAGAATTGCATTTTAGAACATTCACACTTAACCTACAGCCATGTGCTCATTGTTGAGCTTATAATATGAAGAAATAAAACTATCAACATTTTAAGCTAAACGGTCTGATCTGTTTCATCAGCCTCATTGCTTTTACATTTTTCTAATGTGCAGTGGTTGTATGAATTTTGGATCTGTCGTCCCAGAACTTTCCCAGAGTCTGTTTCGAACCGTATAAATATTTTTTTATTATACAATGGGACGCCCTTAATTTCAAGCCCTGGAGGGAATTATTTTATGAAGATGTAAAATATGTGGTTTTTTGGGGGGGTGAGGGGGGAACAAGTGACTTGAGCTTTTGGACATAAATCTGTCCTACTTGTCCAAAGGAAAAGTGGCTAAAAAAGTTTGTCAAGCCCTGCCCACTCCCACTCTCTGTCTGTTTCAATGAGTCACAATTAGATGACCTTTTCTCTCTCATTCTTCTATCTCGCCCCCAGGCCCAAAGCAGCCCCCGCGCCCCCTCCCCCAGCCAAAGTGGATCTGATCTCTCCTATGCCCAGCCCGGCCGAGCCCGCCCCGCGTGCCACGAGGAGGCTGTTGGAGGAGAACGACGCCCCCGCCCCCCGGATGAACCTCCGACGCAAACGAGTGCTGGAGGCAATCTTCCCCAAACCTGTCACCCGCAGGAAGAAGCTATGATCGGATGCCATTTTCACCCTGAACAAACTACAGCATCAACCTGGAATCTTACAGACTCAGTCAGAACTCATGGGGTGAATATCCCTGTCTCCTTTCCTTCATCTGAACTGGCCTGAAAAATAGGATAGTGAAAGCAGTATGATGCCTACTGGGTATTTGCTTTCCAATACGCTGTAAGGCAGATTAAGAAAAGGAGACTGAGAGGAATCAATTACAGAGACCGATGAAGGGGCCAAACAGCGGCCCAGCAGTCCAGGCAGGGTGACCCTTGCCCTCTTCACCCAGGAAGAGGAAGTGGTTGCCCTGACCCCTCCCCGCAGCCGGAGGAAGTCGACCCGCGCGTGGACTGGACTCCTAACGTTACTCTGAGGAAGAGATTTGATTCTCCTTTTCTTTCTTTTAACTGTTGCTGCCTGCTGTTTTGTATTTTAAGACAGACAACCAGTAGAGAACATATTTGAAAATAATTAATCAAATTTAATTGGATATTGATAATTTTATATAAATTATTGTTATGTTTACAGGGAGGAAGACTGATGGACTTAAACACCAAAAAAGAGACATTGTTTTTTATTTCTGGAGAATTTGTATATTTCTATAAATTGATGCATATGTAAATAGTCTCTTTTGCCATGTTATGAATAAAGTTGAATACTTGTGAATGATCTGTTTTTTAATTTTGATCATGTTTGGGTCATAATAATGATGCCAATGTCAGCCTTAAGACAATTATGTAAAGTTAATTGCTGTTTTTCGAATGATTAATTTGCACTGATTTAGGTAGTTTGGGCTTATTTTCCTGTACTGTATCACTAACATGTATATAACCTACACAGTGAATCCACTGGGGCTGATAAGGCTTGTTGGCTTGTTTTAAGGTCATTTATTTGACCAGCATAACATGCCGATGAATGTCTTATTTACAATGACTGATCTTTGACAATATGGTAAAGCTGAAGTATTTCATTAATACTGTGTGGAGTTCTTGTCTCTGTCCAATGTTCTGCTCTCACCAGTAAGCACTACTAAGCAAGTACTAAGACTGGATCCTGGTTGGTTAGAAACTTTGAGTACATTTAGTAGTGGGACACGAGTATTTGAATTGTCCCATTTTGACTTATGACCAATTTAAGATCAAGGTCAGATCGAGCTAGATAAGACAATTAAAATAGGGCAATCATGGCCCCAGAGTGACAGAATTATGGCAGTATAAGACTAATGGTGACTCAGGGTTCAGGGAGGTATTAGTACTGGCTCATATGACAAAAGTCAACTGTGTCAGTAATCTTTATAAAGGTTTGTGTGTCTAGCCTTTATAAATGGCTGTGCGTGTCAGTAGCCTTCCTGAAAGACTAGCTTTCCTTGATAAAAGGCGCTGCGTGTGTCTATAATTCATACAGGGAGATGCAGAGTGAAAGTGATCACCTGGTCTTACTCTGGTTACTTAGCTACTCCCCTCGGCTGCATCTCAATAGTCTAAAGTGGTCTTCACGTGTCCTCTCCAACTGAACTATCTGAAAATAAAGGCTTGGTGAAAGCAACATGGATGATGTCTTTCAGGACATCTTTCACCTGTCTGGTTCTAAGGCTTCTCATCAATGCAGATGGAGGAGAGAAGACAAGGACGAGGAAGGCGCTCTAGACTGTTGAGATGCAGCCCTGGTGCTACTGTCAGTGGGTGCAGGGTGTCACCCAACCAGTCCCTCACAGGAGCAGGGAGGATCATGAGGGCTAAAGGAGCAGAGATGCCATACGCGTTTGACCCTTCAACAAGGTCAGTTCTGGACAGATCTGGGATGTTAATAGTTTTAGTTTTGTCTAGTATTTCTCTAGCCTGGGTGCTGGTCTGTTTCTGCTCTTCTGCCAACGCCTAATGGAATTGTCATGCCAAACATTTGTTTAGCTTGCCAATGACAATTAAGTAGGCAAAAGCACAAACAGATCTGGGACCAGGCTACTATTTCTCTCTCCTGCTTTTTCATAATAATGTGCTGTATTAGGCCAATCTGCACTGTGTTTTGTGTGCAATGTTATGCTCCACCAATACTATACCTGCTTCACTGGTCCCCCGTCTCTCCCCTTCCATCCCCAGAGAGAGGGGGACACGGGTAGCCGCTGTACCCTCTCCATGGCCTCCAGCACCATACACATCCAGGACCCTCGTAATGGCCAGAGCCCTTGATCCTTCTGCTTCGACTACACCTACTGGTCTCTCTGTGGCTTCACCAGAGACTGATGAGGCCTGTACGTACCTGAGGAGCCTGGAGGAAGATACGCTGACTGGTGGAGGGGGGAGGTTGTTATGAGAGGAGAGGAGGAGAAGAGACCGCTCCTGCCTGTACATACCTGAGGAGCCCAGAGGACAAAATGCTGAGGGAGGAGGGGGAGGAGTTGTCCCTCAGGGCAGTAACTCCTTCTGTCCTCCCTCAGGGCAGTAACTCTGTATGGTCTCCCTCGGGGCAATAACTCTGTTTGGTCTCCCTCAGGGCAATAACTGTCTGGTCTCCCTCAGGGCAATAACTGTCTGGTCTCCCTCAGGGCAATAACTCTGTTTGGTCTCCCTCAGGGCAATAACTGTCTGGTCTCCCTCAGGGCAATAACTCTGTTTGGTCTCCCTCAGGGCAATAACTCTGTCTGGTCTCCCTCAGGGCAATAACTCTGTCTGGTCTCCCTCAGGGCAATAACTGTCTGGTCTCCCTCAGGGCAATAACTCTGTCTGGTCTCCCTCAGGGAAGTAACTCTGTCCGTCTCTCTCAGGATATTTGGTATTTTATTAGGATCCCCATTAGCTGTTGCGATAGCAGCAGCTGCTCTTCCTGGGGTCCACACTGAACATGAAACATTACATAATACAGAACATTAATAGACAAGAACAGCTCAAGGACAGAACTACATACATTTAAAAACGGCACACAGCCTACATATCAATACATACACACAAAATATTTAGGTCAAATAGGGGAGAGGCGTTGTGCCGTGAGGTGTTGCTTTATCTGTTTTTTTTTCAAATCTGGTTTGCTGTTTATTTGAGCAATATGAGATGGAAGGGAGTTCCACGCAATAATGTCTCTATATAATACTGTACACTTTCTTGAATTTGGGGACTGTGAAAAGACCCCTGGTGGCATGTTTGGTGGGGTAAGTGTGTGTGTCAGAGCTGTGTGTAAGTTGACTATGCAAACAATTTTGAACTTTCAACACATTGTTTCTTATAAAAAGAAGAGGTGATGCAGTCAGTCTCTCCTCAACTCTTAGCCAAGAGAGACTGGCATGCATAGTATTTATATCAGCCCTCTGATTACAATGAAGAACAAGACGTGCCGCTCTGTTTTGGGCCAGCTGCATCTTAACTAGGTATTTGTTAGCAGCACTTGACCACATGGCTGGACAATAATCAAGATAACACAAAACTAGAGCCTGCAGGACTTGCTTTGTGGAGTGTGGTGTCAAAAAAGCAGAACATCTCTTTATTACGGACAGACCTCTCCCCATCTTTACAACCATTAAATCGATATGTTTTGACCATGACAGTTTACAATCTAAGGTTACACCAAGTCATTTAGACTCCTAAATTTTTCAATGGCCACACCGTTCATTACCAGATTCAGCTGAGGTCTAGAGCTTAGGGAATTATTTGTACCAAATACAATGCTCTTAGTTTTAGAGATGTTCAGGACCAGTTAATTACTGCCCACCCATTCCAAAACTGTCTGCAACTCCTTGTTAAGGGTTTCAGTGGCTTCATTAGATGTGGTTGCTGACACGTACAGTTGAAGTCGGGAGTTTACATACACTTAGGTTGGAGTCATTAAAACTTTTATTTTTATTTTTTTATGGTGGTTTTGGAGCAGTGGCTTCTTCCTTGCTGAGCGGCCTTTCAGGTTATGTCGATATAGGACTCGTTTTACTGTGGATATAGATAATTTTGTACCTGTTTCCTCCAGCATCTTCACAAGGTCCTTTGCTGTTGTTCTGGGATTGATTTGCACTTTTCGCACCAAATTACGTTAATCTCTAGGAGACAGAACGCGTCTCCTTCCTGAGCGGTATGACGGCTGCGTGGTCCCATGGTGTTTATACTTGCGTACTATTGTTTGTACAGATGAACATGGTACCTTCAGACGTTTGGAAATTGCTCCCAAGGATGAATCAGACTTGTGGAGGTCTACAATTGTTTTTCTGAGGTCTTGGCTGATTTCTTCTGATTTTCCCATGATGTCAAGCAAAGAGGCACTGAGTTTGAAGGTAGGCCTTGAAATACATCCACAGGTACACCTCCAATTGACTCAAATGATGTCAATTAGCCTATCAGAAGCTTCTAAAGCCTGACATCATTTTCTATATATTAAAATATTTCAAAAAAAGCTTTATTTGTTTATTCATTCATTTATACACTCCCGTTCAAAAGTTTGGAGTCACTTAGAAATGTCCTTGTTTCCGAAAAAGAAAAGCAATTTTTTTGTCTATTAACATAACATCAAATTGATCAGAAATACAGTGTAGACATTGTTAATGTTGTAAATGGCTATTGTAGCTGGAAACGGCTGATTTTTTTATGGAATATCTACATAGGCGTACAGAGGCCCATTATCAGCAACCACCAGTCCTGTGTTCCAATGCCACGTTGTGTTTGCTAATCCAAGTTTATCATTTTAAAAGGCTAATTGATCATTAGAAAACACTTTTGCAATTATGTTAGCAGAGCTGAAAACTGTTGTGCTTATTAAAGAAGCAATAAAACTGGCCTTCTTGAGGCTAGTTGAGTATCTGGACCATCAGCAATTGTGGGTTCGATTACAGGATCAAAATGGCCAGAAACAAATAACTTTCTTCTGAAACTCGTCAGTCTGTTCTTGTTCTGAGAAATGAAGGCTATTCCATGCGAGAAATTGCCAAGAAACTGAAGATCTCATACAACGCTGTGTACTACTCCCTTCACAAAACAGCGCAAACTGGCTCTAACCAGAATAGAAAGAGGAGTGGGAGGCCCCGGTGCACAACTGAGCAAGAGGACAAATACATTAGAGTGTCTGATTTGAGAAACAGATGCCTCACAGGTCCTCAACTGGTAGCTTCCTTAAATAGTACCCGCAAAACACCAGTCTCAACGTCAACAGTGAAGAGGCGACTCCGGGATGCTGACCTTCTAGGCAGAGTTGCAAAGACAAAGCCATATCTCAGACTGGCCAATAAAAATAAAATATTAAGATGGGCAAAAGAACATAAACACTGGACAGAGGAAGATTGGAAAAAAGTGTTATGGACAGACGAATTGAAGTTTGAGGTGTTTCGGATCACAAAGAAGAACATTTGTGAGATGCAGACCAAATGAAAAGATGCTGGAGGAGTGCTTGATGCCATCTGTCAAGCATGGTGGAGACAATGTGATGGTCTGGGGGCGCTTTGGTGGTGGTAAAGTGGGAGATTTGTACAGGGTAAAAGGGATCTTGAAGAAGGAAGGCTATCACTCCATTTTGCAACGCCATGCGCTTGATTGGAGCCAATTTCCTTCTACAACAGGACAATGACCCAAAGCACAGCTCCAAATTATGCAATAACTATTTAGGGAAGAAGCATTCAGCTGGTATTCTGTCTATAATGGAGTGGCCAGCACGGTCACCGGATCTCAACCCTATTGAGCTATTGTGGGAGCAGCTTGATCGTATGGTACGTAAGAAGTGCCCATCAAGCCAATCCAACTTGTCGGAGGTGCTTCAGGAAGCATGGGGTGAAATCTCTTCAGATTACCTCAACAAATTGACAACTAGAATGCCAAAGGTCTGCAAGGCTGTAATTGCTGCAAATGGAGGATTCTTTTACAAAAGCAGTTTGAAGGACACAATTATTATTTATATTAAAAATCATTATTTCTAACCTTGTCAATGACTACATTTCCTATCCATTTTGCTATATTTCCTATTCAAACTCATTTCATGTATGTTTTCATGGAAAACAAGGACATTTCTAAGTGACCCCAAACTTTTGAACGGTAGTGTATTTCATAGGTATAGCAGCTGATGGAGCAGGGGACGAGGACACTCACCACGGCCGCCACACACATGAACGCCAACAGCAGCTGCTAACACATGCTCATCATCCTCCAGCTCAAACAGGTAAGCCACATTTCTCAGTCAACCCCTAGCCCCTTGTCCCTACCCTCTAACTCCTAGCCACTTCTGGAGCTCTGAGAGGATTCGATAGGTATGGAAAAAGCTTGCAGTCTGGTAAGTACTTTTTCCGTGTTGGACACTGTCCAATCCTTTCAGATGTACACAGGTGCCAAGGGGGGTATGGGTGACGGGTTGATTTAGGTGTTAGACGTGTCTCTTGGTGTTCCTATTGTGTCTCTGACCCTCTCCTGTCCCCTTCTGCAGATCTTCTCTAAGGAGAGCATCACCAAGCAGTCTAACATCAACCTGGTGGACCTGGCAGGCAGCGAGATGCAGTGGGCGTAAGGCTCAGAGGCCGACCGGCGCAAAGAGGGCGCGGCCATCAACCTGTGCAACCACCCTGGGCAACATCATCAGGTCAGAGAGAGACCCATGCCCTCCACACCAACATGTCACCAAACACTCAGCGGAACTCTACATTTCTTCCTGTCACTGGATTCTCTATCTCCTCTTCTCCTCCCTCTCCTCTCTTCTCCTCCCTCTCCACCTCCTCATCCTCTCCCTGCAGTGCCCTGGCTGATATAGCGGTAGGGATGAAGGTGGGATATATCCCGTACAGAGACTCTATCCTCACCCAGCAGCTGAAGTCTGCCCTGGGGTGTACCAGCCATACTGTCATGGTAACCGTGCTCTGTCTAATACACCTCTATTAAAATAAAGATATAATTTATATTATATGAATGCCTTTTTTTGTGTGTGTGTGTTTGTTAAAATAAATAGAGTATATTATCGTGCCTGTCATAATTAAATCCCATATTCCTCAGATTGCAGTTGAGTCCGGCTGATATCTGCTATGAAGAGTCTATCTCAACCCTGCACTATGCTGGAATGTAGGCTGACTGGCTCAGCATGCCTTCTCTGTTTCAAGCTGTACAAACTGTGGTCATCAGATGACTCAATCTAATTTATGTGTCTCTCCCTCACCTCACCCCTTCTCCCATTTACTACCCACCCCTCTCAACGTCACTGGTTTCACCCACCCAACTCATCCTTCCTCCGCTCCACTCCCCGCTGTCCTCCCCCCTTCCAAATGTTGTCATAATATATGTGTGAACTGTTTTGACTGGGAAGCATGCGACAGGCTAAAGTGTCAATCGATTAAAAGGGACATCTGGGATACATGTTCTTATATATATAAAAAAGAAGAACAAAAAGATCACCAATGACCCCTTTCCCCTCCTCAGGATCCAGGAGCGTCACACTGTGTACAGTAATGTAAAACGCAGGGTGTCCCTGACACCACTGGCCGGGTCAAAGGTTATCATCAACGGAACACCCAGCTCCCAGAAGAACAAGCTGCAGCACCTGGTGCGTCTCTCTGGAAACAAACTATGTCGGCCATTTTGGAAAAGGTCCCTGTTTAAGGGACAGTGGCTTTATGACAAGGTAGTTCAGGCAAAAGCAGCAACGTGTTCGAAACTGATGAGCAAGAACATGAGCTCATGAGCAGGAGTTCTTCATATGGGGTTAGGGGGTTAAGGTCAGGGATAAAGGTAAAGGTTAGGGGTTAAAATAACATTTATTGGGGGGGAGATATCTATAGATATTAGATATTAGTGTGACTCAGAGAGAGAGAAGGTGATTGTGTATATCCTCTCTCTGTCTCCCCCTTTAGGTGACACCAGTCTCCTGGCTGTGCTCTATGACTACATCAAACTGATGCCCATGGTGGCTGAGGCTAACCAGATGAGTCAGGAGCGACACAAGGTGATGGTTAGACAAACACAAGATTACACCTTTAATCCTGATGGCTAAATTCTGTAATAGATTTCCTCATCAGGCATGACCTACATGTCAATGCGGCAACATTTCCAACGCTGGGATTAACATAATTTGCTCATACTCCAATTCATGATGTTCTTCTGGAAATATATCAACGTCCCCCAAAACCAATGTATTTTTTCTTGTGTTTGTGAGAAAAATATAAAATGTGAATTTAATGTTTTACTGTTTGTATTGAGTAGTCGATGAACGCTAAAGCATAACTTGAATGATGTCATCTAATCTAATTCTGGGGGGGGGGGTCATGACCTGGAGCAGGAGAATAATGATTAGTGAATAATCGTGAATAATGATGAGTGAGAAAGTTAGACGCACAAATATACCCCAAAGACATGCTAACCTCTCACCATTACAATAACAGGGGAGGAAAGCATTTTTGTGGGGTATATTTGTGCATCTGTAACCTTCTCACTCATCTTTATTCACAATTAATTCAGGACTATCCGTAATAATGGTAGCATCCACATTAATGTAGAAGTGTTTAGAAACATATTATATTCTTATTTACAATAAAAGTGACTCCAAAATGACACAATACATTATTTACTATTCATTTCTATTGGGCACAATATAATCTGAAACACAACCAAAACAAACAGCAAATGCAACCAACAAGCTGTTGGTATAATCATTGCATGCTAGGAATATGGGACCAAATACTAAACTTTTGACTACTTTAATACACATAAGTGAATTTGTCCCAATACTTTTGGTCGCCTAAAATGGGGGGACCATGTACACAAAGTGCTGTAATTTCCAAACGGTTCACCCGATATGGATGACAATACCCTCAAATTAAAGCTAACAGTCTGCACTTTAACCTCATAGTCATTGTATTAATTCAAATCCAATTACAGAAAGTGCTGTAATTTCCAAACGGTTCACCCGATATGGATGACAATACCCTCAAATTAAAGCTAACATTCTGCACTTTAACCTCATAGTCATTGTATTAATTCAAATCCAAAGTGTTGGAGTACTGAGCCAAATCAACAGGATAGTAAGGCTAATCCTAGTAAACCTGGGCCCAGGTAGTAAGGATAAGCCTGGGACTAATACTGCATTCATACTGTATGCATGCATGTGTACCAGGGTAACACCTGATACCTTCCTGTCCAGAGGGATGTAGAGACCTGGTGTCGTCTTTGGAGGGAGTGAGGATGACTCCAGAGGGATGTAGAGACCTGGTGTCGTCTTTGGAGGGAGTGAGGATGACTCCAGAGGGATGTAGAGACCTGGTGTCGTCTTTGGAGGGAGTGAGGATGACTCCAGAGGGATGTAGAGACCTGGTGTCGTCTTTGGAGGGAGTGAGGATGACTCCAGAGGGATGTAGAGACCTGGTGTGTGCGCACGGTTGCATGTGTGTTGCAGACAGTGGACCCTGTCTCAGAGCTGAGCTGCTCTCTGAGAGCCCTACAGCTGGATGTGGAGGAGCTGCGGAACACTAACGCTGCACTGAGGACAGAGAACAACACGCTGAGGACAGAGAACAACACGCTGAGGACAGAGAACAACACGCTGAGGACAGAGAACAACACGCTGAGGACAGAGAACAACACGCTGAGGACAGAGAACAACACGCTGAGGACAGAGAACAACACACTGAGGACAGGGAACAACACACTGAGGGAACAGCTCAATACAGCCAACAAACTAAAGAGGGCAGACAGCCAAGACATAAGCTCTTTGTTCATATGGATCTTTCACAGAAAGAACACAGTCAGTCTGCTTAACCAGAATACACAGTAGTACTTCAACATACTTGGAACAAATCGTGTGACAATACAGTAAGGGGACAAGAGGAAACAATGACACACAGGACAAGACAAGTGAATGCAACAGTGACATCACATGCCTACTTTCACCCATCCATCCACCCACCTATCCATCCATCCATCCATCCATTACAGCTCCTCCAAATACCAACACACCTCTTAGGTCGACGGTGAGTCCAACAGCTCGCGTTAGTCTCTATGTTTCAATATTCTGAAATACCTTTATTTTATCCTAGAAACCTCACCCATGACCAGGGGAATGGCAATGGATGTTTTAACCAGCCAATTAAAGACATATAGCCAATAAATTCAAACTTATTGAAATCAATATGGTACATTGGGACAGTGAGAACCTTCTCTCCTTCACAGTGATGTGATCAGGTTTGTAGTGGTCATCAATATGATCAATAGAAAAAGAGAGAAATACTACAGAGTTAGTACTCATTCAGGTAATACAGGACGTCTTGCATTTTAGGTGTTGAACTCATCCATACTACATACAGGATAACATTGGCAATTGCACCATATACACATTAGATACATATTACATGGCTGCCCCTCCTATAAACATACTACCACCTCCTCTGATAACAACAGAGATCTGATGGACTGACTGATGGACTCTGTTGTTAGTGCTTTTTGCTTTTAACCCTTTGAGGAGGTTTAGAATATTCAAGGTTATTGGGCATTCTAATGGCTGAAATTACAAGGAACATCAGTGTTTGTTGTAATCTATATAAGTTATTTGTATCTTAGTAATATATTCTAGAATTCAGGAGAATATTGCATTTTTACTGTAGAAGAACTCCTCAATGACTTTGCTTCAGTGGACACTATAGTCAGTGCAAAATGTTGTTAGCCATTTTAGGTCAAACTACTGTAGTCCAGCAGCCAGCCACTAACTGACAAAAACGTTGTTTTCTGAATTTGATCACTAGACATCACTGCACTATATACAAAAGTGAGAATGAACATCAATACTCTATTCATATTCAATCACATAAACACAATATATAAAATTAAATAAAATCAAAGGCCAAATCCAAGTGCGTTCACAAGCTGCTTCTTAAAAATGATAAGTTCATGTAATAGTTCATGAATTAGTAGGTTTCTCTCATCTCGCAATTACAGTTTAACAACCAAAGCAAATTACATTACATGTTTTCTATTGTCTGCAACATAGTACCCCCAAAAAAGAGCTCAGTCACACACCTGACTGATGTGACCGGACTAGTAGGCTATACAGTGACCATAACAGTAGCCAAAACAATGACTCTGCACAGTGCACACAGTGAGAATATGATATGTTATATGTGTCACTGTCCATAGAAACAGAGTGAAACAACCTGAGTTTCCTTGCGTTTCTTATTATCAGACTGTTTTAGATATGTCTATTCTGAAGTGTTAAATTAACATCAAAGGACTATTGATGACTATGGGTGAGAGACATCAATGAGAGAGGAAACCCTCCTCTGCGCCTTGTTAATAAAGTGAAGTGAAGAGCTACACTGGTTATCTGTTTAAGTTCAGTTGATCAGTAACATATTTACCTTTCACAGAACATCATTTACATTTACATTTTAGTCATTTAGCAGACGCTCTTATCCAGAGCGACTTACAGTTAGTGAGTAAGTGCATACATTATTTTTTAAAATTTTTCATACTGGCCCCCCGTGGGAATCAAACCCACAACCCTGGCGTTGCAAACGCCATGCTCTACCAACTGAGCTACATCCCTGCCGGCCATTCCCTCCCCTACCCTGGACGATGCTGGGCCAATTGTGCACCGCCCCATGGGTCTCCCGGTCGCGGCCGGCTACGACAGAGCCTGGATTCAAACCAGGATCTCTAGTGGCACAGCTAGCACTGCGATGCAGTGCCTTAGACCACTGCGCCACTCGGGAGTATGACCAGAAACTGAAGAATAAAACCCTAATATGGAATGCTACTCCACTATCTAGAACCAAAAAGGGTTCTTTGGCTGTCCCCATAGGAGAACCCTTTGAAGAACCCCTTTTGGTTCCAGATAGAACCCTTTTTGGTTTCAGGTAGAACCCTCTGTGGAAAAGGTTCTACATGGAACACAAAAGGGTTCTACCTGAAACAAGAAAGGGTTCTCCTATGGGGACAGCCGCAGAACCCTTTTGGAACCCTTTTCTCTAAGAGTGTACTAGGATGGAAACATTTTAAAAAACATATTATAACGTATTATAAACTGGGTGGTTAGAGCGCTGAATGCTGATTGGCTGACAGCCGTGGTATATCACGGGTATGACAAAACATTTATTTTTACTGCTCTAATTACTTTGGTAACCAGTTTATAATAGCAATAAGGCACCTCCTGGGTTTGTGGTATATGGCCAATATACATACCATGGCTAAGGGCTGTATCCAGAAGAACAGCCCTTAGCTGTGGTATATTGGCCATATACCACATCCCCTCGGGCCTTATTGCTTAATTATAATGACAAGTTTGGAGCTCACAGGTGAACTGAATTATTGTCACGTGCTATAATATTTTCAGTGCTAGTTAATACTAATCTTGTATTGCTGAGCATTTAGTATATTAGCACTTTAAATTGTTGTGAAAATGTAGGAGATTCAATCAAATGTGCATTGTACTTTACTGTACCCACATTGAAAACAAAAAGTACTGTCATCAATCAGGCAACGTTATCTGGGTGAAACTGTTGTTTCAATGATAGGCTCTACTTCACAGTGATTTTTCCAGGTAGGCTGTACTTCACAGTGATTTTTCCAGGTAGGCTGTACTTCACAGTGATTTTTCCAGGTACGCTGTACTTCACAGGGATTTTTCACGGTTTGACTGAATCAGTTGTCTGGCTACCCAAACTCCTTGCTCTGGCTAAACACTACGCTGTTAGATTCTTTTCCACAATGAGTCTGGATCTGAGTACCTTCCCGATGATTTCTAGAACACAATTACATTCTAACCATTTTGATTGGTCCCAGAAACCGAAGGGTTGGGCCAGAGCCAGAACACACGTGGGTAAAGTAGTGTTTAAAAAATGTGTTATTGGCTTTGATACTCTGATTGGTTAGAGATTATCAAATCGCTGATTACTTTGTTTTGTACAACACCCCTCATTTTGACGTCACCACAAATGATTTCAACTATGGCAGTCTCAGACTAAAGTATGTAGCGAACATAGAGAAGTGGAAGAATTCAGTGAGTCGTCAGGCAACTGAATCAGTGCTTCGTGTCTAAAAGTAGTACCTTTTTCACCTGTAGGCCCTGTATGAGTAGGCTAGGTATTGTAGAGAAAACAACACTGAGTAAATTGAAATGATGGCTACATAGAAATACCACTCAGTGCTAACATGCCTGTTGTTGTAGCAAGTACACTTTCACTAGTGCAAGGTCTGCATCTGCATAGCTGTGTGTGAGTGTGGCATTAGAGCAGACACATGCTTCTTGTATTTGCACGTCTGCATCATCATGAGTTTGAGCATGTCATGAGCGTCTCTCTCCCTTCCCTTCCCTGATTGCACACAGGTCACTCCTGGGGTGGTCTGATGTGGTGTGGGGTCTTCTCAACTGTTGTCCAGGGGCTGGTCGGGGCTGTGGACTTGGGGCTGGTCGGGGATGTGGACTTGGGGCTGGTCGGGGCTGTGGACTTGGGGCTGGTCGGGGCTGTGGACTTGGGGCTGGTCGGGGCTGTGGACTTCGGGCTGTGGACTTGTGGCTGGTCTGGGCTGTGGACCTGGGGCTGGTCGGGGCTGTGGACCTGGGGCTGGTTGGGGCTGTGGACTTGGGGCTGGTCGGGGCTGTGGACCTGCGGCTGGTCGGGGCTGTGGACCTGCGGCTGGTCGGTGCTGTGGACCTGGGGCTGGTCGGGGCTGTGGACCTGGGGCTGGTCGGGGCTGTGGACCTGGGGCTGGTCGGGGCTGTGGACCTGGGGCTGGTCGGGGCTGTGGACCTGCGGCTGGTCGGGGCTGTGAACCTGGGGCTGGTCGGGGCTGTGGACCTGGGGCTGGTCGGGGCTGTGGACCTGGGGCTGGTCGGGGCTGTGGACCTGGAGCTGGTCGGGGCTGTGGACCTGGGGCTGGTTGGGGCTGTGGACCTGGGGCAGTTGTTCTCTCCAGTAGGTGAACTGGCTGAAGGTGTCAGGGCAGGAGAAGTCAGAGACGTGGCCTCTGATCAACAGGGGGAAGACGTGGTCTACCACCTCACACAGACCACCATACCTGGCAGGGACACAAACAGAAACATACTTCACTTCATTGTTCATAGACAGACACAAAGACAGAGAGAGAGAGCTACTGAGGGAGATAGAAACAGAGACAGACAAAGACAGATGAAGAAAGATACAAGGGAGAAAGATGTCTGACTTACGATGAGATGTTGGTCTTAGCGTGTTCCTGTATCAGCTCTCCCTTGGGGTTGACTGTGAAGATCCTGTTTAGGGGAACCCCCACCTCCTTATAGGAATACACATCCTAAACAACAACAACTTTAACAACAACCGACATACTATCCAAAAACACACACACAACCACAACTGCAACGGTATCAAACAGAATTTTCAGTTTGAAAATAGCCTTTTGGCTTAATCTGTCACATTTACAGATCGGTTCATTACTGTGCATGGTTCCAGACAAATGAATCTAAAAACATGTGCAGTGTTGGAGAAAGCAGGGCTCTCACCGTGGCTCTGTTGCCAAAGGCTGCGTAGAAAGGCTCAGTGTTGGCGTAGAACAGCTGCTTGATGTCGGTCAGACACTGGATCTTAAACCTCTCAGGCTTCTTCTCTATCACCTCCCTACAGGAAGGACAAGGACAGGATGGACGGACGGGATGGAATCATCGTTATACAATACAGGGATAGCTAGTTCTATTACATCAGCTGCTGTACATTGTTACCATATGATTGTTCACTATTGTTACCATATGATTGTTCACTATTGTTACCATATGATTGTTCACTATTGTGTTTCACTCTTTTTTGCTTCTGCTGTGTTTATTTTTACGATGATGATGGTGATGAGTGATGATGGTGTGTGTGTGTGTGTGTGTGTGTGTGTGTGTGTGTGTGTGTGTGTGTGTGTGTGTGTGTGTGTGTGTGTGTGTGTGTGTGTGTGTATGTGTTCCTCACCTGTGCAGAGCTGAGAACAGACTGCTGGGGCTGAGTAGGACAGGTCCTATAGGCAGCATGGTTCCTCTCTCGTTGACCCAGTGTAGATACCCCCTCGTCATATCAGCCATACCTATGGCCCTCGCTGAGCAGTACATAAACTTATAACCATTCCTGAAAAAGAGAGAGAGAGAGAGAGAGAGAGAGAGAGAGAGAGAGAGAGAGAGTAGGAGGGAGAGAGAGAGGGATAGAGGGATTGAGAGAGAGAGAGGGAGAGAGATGGATAGAGGGATAGAGAGATTGAGAGAGCGAGAGAGAGAGAGAGAGAGAGAGAGGGATTGAGAGAGTGAGAGAGAGAGAGGGGGATAGAGAGGGATAGCGCGAGAGAGAGAGAGAGAGAGAAAGATAGAGGGATAGGTAGAGGAAGAGAATGAGATTTAATGATTCTCCTCTCTTAGTCTTTCCTAAGAGTGAGGGAGGGGACAGGGCTGCCTTCATTAGGGTGCAACGTACTAAACCTTGTAGATTGAAACACCATGAATAAAGTTAATTGATCTTACATTGAGCCCTATTCTAAATGTGAACAAGGTTCCATTACTCTAATGCTCATCTATAGTTATTGAATTCCTCTTGTGAGAACTCACTGGCTGACTCGGTGGTAGAGGCGGGCAATGCCCTGGTGGGTCCAGTCTTTACCCAGCGTGGGCAGAATGTGGCCCAGGGTGTCCGACCTGCAAGAGAGGACACATGCACGCACGCACGCGCACACACACACCTCATTAACCTACCATTAACAGAGATATAACATGATCACACACAACTGCCAATAAAACTCATGCATGCATACACACACCTGGTGATGGTGCCGTCAATGTCTGAGATGATGATCTTGTCGTCCCAGCTCCAGAGGTAGATGGTGCCCTGGCAGCGGCAGGTGCCCTGGTACTGAGTGGTCACACTGAACACCACCTCATTAGGACCCTCCTTTAACTGCAGACTGGCCTGTGGACACAAGGACTACATTACCCATACACCCTCTAACTCTAACCCTGCTACTGAGTGGTTCAACTGCAGACTGGCCTGAGGACACAAAGACTACATTACCCATTCACACTGAACACAACGTCACCACATAAAGAGGTGAGAAGTATTGTTTCTCATCAGCAGTTCTGAGATCATAAGTTAAATCAATAGATGTTAGGGGAACAGTGTTGTGTCTCTCACCAGCTGCTCTGGGGTCAGTCTGAGGGTCTTCCTGTAGCACACACTACCGGGTGTGAGAAGGGGCTCGGCCTTGCAGGATTCTGAGCCCTGATTGGACAATCTGTGGTCCTCATCGCTGGAGGAAGACTCCTCCTTCATTCTGTTATGACAACAGTTCAGCTATAAATGCATTTCTGACTTTATAACCAGAATCTAAACACTATATAAACAATGTAGTATAAACTTCTAGGGGGGGTTTCCCGGACACAGATTAAGCCTAGTCCTGAACTAAAAAGCAAACTCAAAGGAGAATCAGTCCATGAAACCGACCCTTTCTGTATAATGTATATGATGATCTGTAAACTAGGGTATATAAACGTGTATTCAAAATAATTAAATTATATTGCGCATTATAAACTTTTCTGGTGTTAGAGAAGTGTAGTTACCCATTGACTGGAGCCATGCTGAGCGAGGCCTCTCCCTCATCTCCAAGTCCTGTCTCAGACACTGAGTCCTGGGGACAAACAACCAGTCACACACTCATACAACAACAACCAGGAAATTCTAGCAAATATAATATGCCAGTCAACTAGGCCTCCAATACTGTAACTTCTGCAGAAGTTTCCTGGTTATGGTGTGTGTTACAGAGGTGTGTGTATTTGAGCTGAGGGGTGTACCGATTTGGAATCGCTGTTCCTGCTGCGCCATGAGAACCACCAGCGGCCTCCTTTCTTGGGCATCTTCTCCTTCATGATGTTCTCCACTGCGGCCTGATGCAAACGCACACAGTTCCTGACCAAAACCACAACTCAACAAAACCACTGAAACGCAAAAACACAGAGATACAAAAACCCAAATGCAAATAAGTGAAGCTAGTGTCATATGACTGGATGATGGTGATCTAACGAAGACAGGCAGCGACAAAGGGAGGGAGACAAAGAGACAGAACGAAATAGAAGAGAGAGAGAGAGGAAAAACACACAAAGAGACATAGAGAGAGACAGACGTACAGACAGATATGCTACAGACAGACAGACAGACAGTGGACATACTATACCCAACAGGCAGACAGACAGACAGTAGACAGACAGACATACTATACCCAATAGGCAGACAGACAGACAGTGGACAGACAGACATACTATACCCAACAGACAGATGGGATGGACTGACAGACAGACAGACAGACATGCTATACCCAGCAGACAGACAGACAAGACAGACAGCTGAAACTGAAGGGACCCACAGGGCTGGAGCTGAACTGACTGGGTAAACAGTAGGAGAAGAGGCCAAAGGCAGAGTACACATAACTCAGACAGGAGTACTGAAGGCCAATAGGGGCCGGATGGGAGGTGAGATTGAGGGAGAACAAATTAAAGAAGGGAACAAAAAGGGGAAAAGACTTGAGCGTTAAGAGGACACGTGGTTAAGGATAATGCTTTTCAGTGTGCATGAAGTTCAAACGAGACAGAGGACGTAGGAATTCACACAAAAACAAAACATGCATGGCCAGACGCAGAACTGGGCCACAGATTTAGCAGGTAGATGGGTTACATTTGGACTGTTCTTTTTACATTGCCATATGATTAATGTGACATATGATAAACCTCAGGTAAAACCACTCCGGTACAGTGCACTATATTTGAGATCAGCACATAGTCTACCAGCCGTGTAGCCCAGATGCTATGCTAATAGCATGTTGCTAATGTTGTGGAGGTCTTACCAATGGCAGGGGCTTCTGATACACCTGCATAGCCAGCATCAGAGGGGCTGCAGTGGTCCAGTTATAGTACCTGGAGGAGAAAACACAGACATATGATCATTGTTTAATCTCCAGTTTATACAGTAGATTTCTTATCAGTAGTACTATATTTGACTGCACACAAAGGGTGTTCAGTGGTATGTTCTGTACATTACATACTTTCCTGTCAGGGATGTGGTCAGGACAACATATCAAATCGGGATTTTGGCTATGGGATAGGTCAGATTCAATTACATATTGTGATGTCACGAGAGGCTGTGTCCTGGAGGGACGTTACATCCCCCTGAGGTGGCTGCAAACCCAGACAGCTATGGCTCCATCTGCTGGTATGGTCGGGAACTCCACCCCTCTATGGCCAATCTTCCCACGCAGCTGAAACAAATGAGGAGCTGATGAGCTGAAGGTTTGGGAAGGGAAGAGACACAGTCTCCAACCTGGGCTCTCTGGAGGACAAGAGTGCTGCACGTCCACTTCCATGAGGAATATAAGGATTTGGAGACACTTACCTTTGGGAAATACTCACCTTTGGATATATGCACCTGTGGAAATACGTGAGAGACATTTGGAAGGAGTTTTTGCTGGGTTGGCCACTAGCTGCAACGTGGACTACAGTAAGGCTGGGGAAAAGTTATCTGAGCGAGTGAGAATTATGATTTTGGATGTGGAAGAGACATCCCTGAACTGTTAACCCTTAAAGAGCCACAAGAGAACAGAATTTTGTTATATTTTCGTTAATTTCCCAAGACCTATAATAAATTCCTTGTTTTGTTTGAACCTTGTCTCCTTGCACTACTTGAGCAATCCCGCTGAAAGCTGTGTAGCCTCTCGTGACGTCACAGATGGTGGAGAATACGGGCACGCTCAAGCGTTAATAGTGCATGTCAGAGGAGGATACCGAAGGTTTGATCACCCAGTTTTCCAAGTTGGCCGTAGGCTCCCGCCCGACTGAAATGGAGGACATATTGAAAGCCCTTGTTGCTGGCCAGCAAGCCCAGATGCAAGCAAACGTGGCTCTCTTGGAGGAGCAAAAGAAAGCCAACCTTCTGAAGGCAGAGGAATTGCAGTTGCAGAGACAGAGGGTGGTCCAAAATACCCGCCCAATAAAGGCAAGTGACTTTATATCTAAGATGGGAGCTACCGATGACATTGAGGCATACCTGCATGCATTTGAGGCCACGGCCACTAGGGAAGCCTGGCCCAAGCAACAGTGGGTTGGTCTGTTAGCCCCCTTTCTAACCGGGGAATCGCTGAATGCTGTCCGGGACCTGGGCCCTGACCAGGTTACTGACTATGATGCCCTGAAGTCTGAGATCCTCAGCAGATATGGACTCACAAAGTTTGGTATGGCCCAGCGCTCACAGCTGGACCTTCCAACCAGACCAACCTCCTCGGGCGCAGATGCATGAACTTGTCCGAATCGCAAGGAAATGGCTGGATCCGCAGAGGAATACAGCAGCCGGCGGTGGTGGAGGCCGTTGTGGTGGATCGTTACCTACGCGCCCCTGCCTTATGAGGCAAAACGGTTCATCAGTCAACAGGCCTTGACCACGGCTGATCTGACCGTGGAAGCTGTGGAAAAGTACCAGGCCACAGCGGAGATGCTGAATGCTTCCCGAAAAGACCCCAGGAGTGCGGCCCCACCACAAATGGGAAGAACCCGTCCAAAGGACCCCAAGGTCTCGAACCCAGCCACGTCAGGACTTATCCCGGCTCCAGGGGAGCCAGAAACCAGGCGGGTCCAAGAAGAGTACACCAGGAGGGGGAAACTCGACAGTGTTACCGGTGTGGGGAGATGGGACATATCTCCTGGCAGTGTGGGAAACCAGCCGAGGAACCTATGCCCACTGCGGAGTCCTCCAGCTCAGCACCCACACACCGTTTTGCCTCGCTCTTGGGAGTCGTAGATGGCGGCCCAGATCGACCCCCCCACCTGCCCGGTAACTGTGAATCACCATGATGTGGAGGCCTTACTGGATTCTGGTAGCCGGGCCACCCTGGTGCGTAAGGATTTGGTGGGCCCAACGTGTCTGACCCCCGGGGAAAGTCCTCCCAGTTTCCTGTGTCCATGGGGACACCAGAGAATACCCCATTACTGAACTTACAATGACCAGCACACGGGGAACCATACACACGACGGCGGGGGTGGTTGATTCCCTCCCCGTCCCTGTCCTAATTGGACGAGACTGCCCAGCCTTTTACCCACTCTGGAGAGAGTCTCAGGAGAGGATAACCCGAGTACCTCGGAAACGGAGAGGCAAGACTCATCCTGGGAAGGCTCCGGTGCAATCCTCCGAGTTACTCACTCCCCGCCCGGGCTCTGATAGGGATGGCAGGTGCCCAGACCGACACAGAGACGGAGCTACAGAATCTGGACAAAGAACTGTCTGGTCTGAAGGGGACCGGCTGAGAGGTATCGTTTGTTAAAGCAACAGTTAGACATGAAGACAGAAGAGTTAGATATCCTCCAGGCTAAACTCCAACAGAGCTCCTTCCCTAAGCAACAGGAGGAGCTGGAGAGGCTGCGCAGGACCATCGAGGAGTGTGAGGAGACCCTGCGCAGTAGTAAGGAGGTCCAGAAGAAGGCAGAGGAGAAGTACAAGGTGTTGGAGAACAAGATGAAGAATGCGGAGGCAGAGAGAGAGAAGGAACTGAAAGCTGCTCAACAGAAGCTAAACTCTGCTAAAACCAAGGCTGATGCGTTCAGTAAGAAACTCAAGGAGAGACAACAGGAGGCTGAGTCCCTGGTCCTAGAGTTGGAGGAGTTGAAGAGAGAGCAGTCTGGCAAGCACCACGGCAATGCGGACGCCCTCTCCCGGCGTGATGCCTTCTTCGCTGCCTTTACCCCGACGAGGACGTCGGTCCCGAGGAGGGGGATGTGTGATGTCACGAGAGGCTGTGTCCTGGAGGGACGTTACATCCCCCCTGAGGTGGCTGCAAACCCAGACAGCTATGGCTCCATCTGCTGGCATGGTCGGGAACTCCACCCCTCTATGGCCAATCTTCCCACGCAGCTGAAACAAATGAGGAGCTGATGAGCTGAAGGTTTGGGAAGGGAAGAGACACAGTCTCCAACCTGGGCTCTCTGGAGGACAAGAGTGCTGCACGTCCACTTCCATGAGGAATATAAGGATTTGGAGACACTTACCTTTGGGAAATACTCACCTTTGGATATATGCACCTGTGGAAATACGTGAGAGACATTTGGAAGGACTTTTTGCTGGGTTGGCCACTAGCTGCAACGTGGACTACAGTAAGGCTGGGGAAAAGTTATCTGAGCGAGTGAGAATTATGATTTTGGATGTGGAAGAGACATCCCTGAACTGTTAACCCTTAAAGAGCCACAAGAGAACAGAATTTTGTTATATTTTCGTTAATTTCCCAAGACCTATAATAAATTCCTTGTTTTGTTTGAACCTTGTCTCCTTGCACTACTTGAGCAATCCCGCTGAAAGCTGTGTAGCCTCTCGTGACGTCACAATATGAATGGAGGATAATGTGTCCTGATTAATCAAGAAAAATCACATCTCTGCTATCTTCACTGCTATGATGCAGAGTTAGAGGTATTTTACATACTTGGTTCCTATCTTGACCACCAGGTTGGGATCGTCGATGATGGAGGGGTTTTCCGTGAACTGCTGGTAAGAGATGGCTCTCTCCTCAAACTGTTCTGTAGAGACACACAGACAGGAGAGGGTTAATACAACTGTTCTGTAGAGACACACAGACAGGAGAGGGTTAATACAACTGTTCTGTAGAGACACACAGACACGAGAGGGTTAAGTAGTGCGTACGGCCCAGTACATCACTAGGGCCAAGCTTCCTGCCATCCAGGACCTCTATACCAGGCAGTGTCAGAGGAAGGCCCTAAAAATTGTCAAAGACTCCAGCCACCCTAGTCATAGACTGTTCTCTCTGCTACCGCACGGCAAGCGGTACCGGAGCGCCACGTCTAGGTCCAAAAGGCTTCTTAACAGCTTCTACCCCCAAGCCATAAGACTCCTGAACAGCTAATCATGGCTACCCGGACTATTTGTATTGTCCCCACCACCCCACCCCACCCCCTATTTTACGCTGGGGCTACTCTGTTTATTATCTATTTTTATTATTTACTTATAAATTTTTTACTTAACACGTATTTTTCTTAAAACTGCATTGTTGGTTAAGGGCTTGTAAGTAAGCGTTTCACTGTAAGGTCTACACCTGTTGTATTCCGCGCATGTGTCAAATACATTTTGATTTGATTGAATATAACTGTTCTGTATGACACAGAGAGGAGAGGGTTAATATAACTGTTCTGTAGGACCCAGACAGGAGAGGGTTAATACAACTGTTCTGTAGGACCCAGACAGGAGAGGGTTAATACAACTGTTATGTAGGACCCAGACAGGAGAGGGTTAATACAACTGTTATGTAGGACCCAGACAGGAGAGGGTTAATACAACTGTTATGTAGGACCCAGACAGGAGAGGGTTAATACAACTGTTATGTAGGACCCAGACAGGAGAGGGTTAATACAACTGTTCTGTAGGACCCAGACAGGAGAGGGTTAATACAACTGTTCTGTAGGACCCAGACAGGAGAGGGTTAATACAACTGTTCTGTAGGACCCAGACAGGAGAGATGACTGGATAGTTGAAAACAATATGGCAGCAAATAGATGTAGCGACAATTTGCACCTATTCAGTTATACCAAGAAGTAAACCAGACACTATTGAGATGCAGCCCATGTGTTTAGCAGCCCCTACCTCTTGTGATCTCTCTGTTGTCAGTGAGACCTCCACACAGGGAGATGGTGATGTTGGGTATGTCTCCCAGCTGGTCAGAGTAGCTGTCCACGCCGCTGTCCATCTCACTGCTGCCCACCGACTGAGGGGATTGGTTGGCGCTCCGCACCCCCGTCTCCGCACCCACTCTTACCGAACCGCCCCCGTCACTAAGGAACAGGGTCATAGGGTCAGGAGTGTAGGACAAGTCTGTGTGTAGGACAGGATAGGTGAGTGTGTGTATGTGTGTGCGTAACAGGTGTGTGTTTGTTACTGGTATGTGTGTGCATGGGTGTGTTGAGTGTGTGTATTTGTGTGTCAGTGGAGGCTGGTAGGAGGAGCTGTAGGAGGACGGGCTCATTCGAATAGCTGGAATAGAATATGGGGTGGAGTCAAACATGTGGTTTCCATATTTGATGTTTGATACCATTCCATTAATTCCATTCCAGCCATTACAATGAGCCTGTCCTCCTATAGCTCCTCCCACCAGCCTCCACTGATGTGTGTGTATGTAACAGGTGTGTGTGTGTAAGTTACAGTTGTGTTACCTTTTGGGGAAGTAGAGAGCGGCCACATCTGGCTCCAGCTCAGTGATGTCATCCAGGTAGATTCCATCAGAGCCCAGGTGGTGGCTCCTCTTGTCTGCAGGTACAGCGTCACACATTACCATGGATACAATGATTGACAAGGCATTACTTTCATTCATTAACTTGACATGAAACTAATGGCTGAGGCATTCATATTTACAGATGTGAGTGACAGTTTCAATAACAATTCTGGAATCTAAACCGATTTATATATATTCTGTCTGTACTCTCCTTCGAGGTAATGGTTCAGCTACTCAAACATGACTGTCCATAAACTCTGATTACAATCTAACCCTGAATGTGACACTGAAATAAACCAGATCATTAAAGAAGCAGACTTGTGAGCTGCATACCTTTCCTCTTAGATGGGGAGTCTGTGTGTCTGACCGTGTTGTCCCTGTGGCCCCCCTCATCCAGTTCTGACAGCAACCTGGAGGCCACCAGCCCCTCCCCCTCCACCTCTCTACAGGCTGCCCATACTACCTCCATGTCTCCTCCAGCCCCAGCCCCAAAACCAGACCTGGCCCCAGACTCAGGCCTAGCCACAGACCCAGTAGTGTTGTCCCCAGGCTGGGGAACGTACAGGGTGAGGGACGGGGGGCTGCTGTCTGTGTGGCTCTGGGTCTGGATCTGATCAGAGGGGACACCGTCTCCAGTGATGGTCCTGAAGTGTGTGCTGTCACACACAGGGATGGTGACAGGGGACATCATCAAAGAATCTTGCATCTGGAACGGAGGGAAGAAGGAGGGCTAGAGGAGGAGAGAGAGAGGGAAAGAGAAAGAGAGAGGAGAAAGAAGAGAGTGAGAGGGAGAGAGAGACAGACCAGGACAGAGCAAGGGAGGGGAGGTAGGGTGTAGAGAGGAGAAGAGAGAGAGAGAGAGAGAGAGAGAGAGAGAGAGAGAGAGAGAGAGAGAGAGAGAGAGAGAGAGAGAGAGAGAGAGAGAGAGAGAGAGAGAGAGAGAGAGAGAGAGATAAAGGATGTGTGGTTAGCGTGAGTGCTAGTGTATTAGCGTGTTTCTCAGCTGCTCTCATGGAAGATGATTAAAGAGATTAAAGTCTGCCAACATCAGTCCTGATTTCTGGATCACTGTGTGGACATAATGTCTCCCTTTTTGTGTCCTTTCTTTCCTGTTCTGTCTCTTTCTTTTTCTGTCTATCTGGATCTGTCTCCCCTCCCTATTTCCCTCCCTCCCATTCCTCTCTTCCCTCTCTCTCTCTCCCTCCTTCCTTCCTTCCCTCCCTCCCGCTTCGTCCCCACCTCCCTCCCCACCTCCCTCCCTCTCTCTGTACCTTGGCAGCATGTGGCAGCTCTCCCCAGGCCCACAGCATCTCAGGGTTGTCTTTGCTCTGATTGGTCAGCTCTGAGTCACTCTTAGGAGTGGAGGGGCTGGAGCCGCCTGGGCTGCTTGGTAACATACACATAGAGAGATGTGATTGGTTGAGCCAGTACTACACTGATTCATGAACATCAACAATACAGTACAAAGTCTCTGCTGGTTACCATGGTTTTAGACTATAATGTAGTTGGTCTAAAATTAAACAAAGGATAACTTTTAAGACTTAATGAAGCTATACTGATAAGTGAGATTGGATGGTGAGTTAAAAATCTAATCAAATCTAATGTTATTTGTCACATGCGCCGAATACAACTGGTGTAGACTTTGCAGTGAAATGCTTGCTTCCGAACCTTTCCCAACGATGCAGAGTTTAAAAAAATATATATACAAAATAAAATAGTATAACTTACCTGATCGGAGAAGGGAAGAGAGAAGTCTGCTGTGGACAGGAGATGGACAGACCACCGCTAGGAGGGATAGACAGAGTATGCTCTATCAGAGCACTGGAGAGAGAGAGAGAGATGGGGATAGGGGGGGAGAAACAGACATACAGAGAGAACAACTGTAAGCCATACGCAGTTCTTTCATTCTACAAAGGCATCCGACAAGATCCTGCATGAGTACAACAACCAAACTGTCGGTTATTCTATTCTGTTCGATCTTGTGGGTGCATGTGTGTGTGTGTGCGCGTGCGTGTGTGTGGTTTGAGTCATATGTATGTACCTCTGCGAGTGTGCCCAGTCTGCGTCAGGGCGTGTGTATGTTTTGTTCTGGGTGTAGGTGCTGCTCAACACACTGTCCTTAGGCCCCTGCTCTCCATAGAACTCCGGAGTAGAGGTCCTGAGACAGAGAGAGAAATAGATAGAGATAGAGAGCGAGAAAGACAAAGAGAGTAAGCCAAATAGAGAGAGAGACAGAGAGAGACAGAGAGAGAGAGAGAGAGAGAGAGAGAGAGAGAGAGAGAGAGAGAGAGAGAGAGAGAGAGAGAGAGAGAGAGAGAGAGAGAGAGACATTAGCAACAACAACACACACATCAGATGAATGAGAGAGAATAAGGAGGGTCCGACTGAGAGGCCCCGTTCACCACGGTCATTACTCCACAGAGACAGAGAGCATTGTGGGAAAAGAAGGAGTTACTGGAGCGTTTCCAACACGGAGGACACAGAGCTGGCATTCACACACACACACACACACAGAGACACCAGAGAATTGGGTTCACATTAGACAGATGCTGGTTCCTTCAGGCTTATTAAGCCAGCACCCAACCAGCACAGGGACGTGTGTTTGTTTTTGTGTGTTACAGGAATCCCATAAGCTCTATATTACCCCAGTGAGGATTCACCAGAGACAGTCTGGCAAAAAAAGGGCTTTTGCTGGTTTTGTCATTTCCTAAGGCCTAAGAGATATGCAACATATGATAATAATTGGAGTGTCCCGGATTCACATTTACTATGTTTCTTCTACCCCTGTCAGCAGTGAAATTATATAATCTGCTTGTATATATGGATGCCTGCCTGGCAATGCAACCATTGACCTGTCACCAACTAGGCTATAAACACACACACACACACACTCTCTCTCTCTCTCTTGGCATACCCCACATTTATTTCACACACAGATTGATTTCTGCACATCCTGTCTGTCACGATCGTCGAACTGAGAGGACCAAGGCGCAGCGTGGAATGCGAACATATTTTAATTTTTTATGATCACACGAACAAAACAACAAACGATACGAAACGTGAAGTCCTACGGTTACACAAACCAAACGGAACAAGATCCCACAACACACTGTGGAAAACAGGCTGCCTAAGTATGGTCCCCAATCAGAGACAACAAGCAACAGCTGATACACGTTGCCTCTGATTGAGAACCACACCGGCCAACATAGAAACAAAAGAACTAGATAATAACCCTAGCACACAAAACACATAGAAACCACACACCCTGGCTCAACATAACAGAGTCCCAGAGCCAGGGCGTGACAGTACCCCCCCCCAAAGGCGCGGACTGCGACCGCGCCAAACATAAACCGAACAGGGGAGGGCCGGGTGGGCATTCCTCCTCGGAGGCGGTTCCGGCTCCGGGCATGACCCCCACTCCCTCTCTAATCCCCCAAAGCGCCCCTGGTCCGGTCTGGCCCTGCTGGCCGGAGCTGGACTGAACACTGGTGGAGCGGATTGCTCTAGCTCCGGAGTGGAGCACCGGTGGACACCGGTGGAACAGGCACGGGCTGTGCCGGACTGACGACGCGCACCACAGGCTTGGTGCGGGGAGCAGGGACGGGCCGGACCGGGCTGACGACGCGCACCATTGGCTTGGTGCGGGGAGCAGGGACGGGCCGAACCGGTCTGACGAAGCGCACCACTGGTTTGGTGCGGGGAGCAGGAACAGGCCGGACCGGGCTGACGACACGCACCATTGGCTTGGTGCGGGGAGCAGGGACGGGCCGAACCGGGCTGATGAAGCGCACCACTGGCTTGGTGTGGGGAGCAGGGACGGGCCGAACCGGGCTGACGAAGCGCACCACTGGTTTGGTGCGGGGAGCAGGGACGGGCCGAACCGGGCTGACAAAGCGCACCACTGGCTTGGTGCGGGGAGCAGGAACAGGCCGGACCGGGCTGACGACGCGCACCATTGGCTTGGTGCAGGGAGCAGGGACGGGCCAAACCGGGCTGACGAAGCGCACCACTGGCTTAGTGCGGGGAGCAGGAACAGGCCGGACCGGGCTGACGACGCGCACCACAGGCTTGGTGCGAGGGGCAGGAACATGCCGGACCGGGCTGGCGACGCGCACCACAGGCTCGGTGCGAGGGACAGGAACAAGCCGGACCGTACTGGGGACACACACCACTGGCCCTACGCGGGGATCAGGAACGGGCCGGACCGGACTGGCAACACACCCCAGTACCTCTCGCCGTGCCTCCACATTCTCCTTCCCCCTGGTGACCAGTGACTCCCGTAACCTGGTGGCCTCCTTTGCCAACCCGCTGAACCACTCTATCCCGGCCTCCTGCTGCCCCATCGTCCACGGCGTGAGCCCCCCCCTAAAAAATTTCTGGGCGTCTCTCCTCCCCGTGGGCCAGGCCTCCATGGCTCTCGCCAGACTCTCGCTCCTCTGCTCCAAAGTCCAGCCTCTCTCCTCCTCCCGTGGCTTGACCCAGTCGAGGTTGATATCCTTCAGAGTCACCTCTGGCGTTGGCTCCTGGACACGCTGCTTGGTCCAGTTATGGTGGGATCTTCTGTCACGATCGTCGAACTGAGAGGACCAAGGCGCAGCGTGGAATGCGAACATATTTTTATTTTTTATGATCACACGAACAAAACAACAAACGATACGAAACGTGAAGTCCTACGGTTACACAAACCAAACGGAACAAGATCCCACAACACACTGTGGAAAACAGGCTGCCTAAGTATGGTTCCCAATCAGAGACAACAAGCAACAGCTGATACACGTTGCCTCTGATTGAGAACCACACCGGCCAACATAGAAACAAAAGAACTAGATAATAACCCTAGCACACAAAACACATAGAAACCACACACCCTGGCTCAACATAACAGAGTCCCAGAGCCAGGGCGTGACACTGTCCAAACTCAGCAAGCTGTTTGTTATTGCTCAAGAATTCCAAGAACAGCCCCAGAATTCCACTCATTATGACATTACAGGACGTTTTCCACCCATTGCGTCCTGGAGTCACCCTGGGCTTCGTGAGGGTTGGGCTGCCAGAGGGAAATATAGAAAGCAGCACAGTGAGTACAGTATCTGTATCTGTTGCAGCATGTGATCGCTGTTACAGAAGTAGTAGCAGAGGCCACTGTAGGAATGTCGTTTCTCCAGGAATTGGGGCCCAATGTAAACAGATAACTCAGAGGCGGGCTGTGTGTGTGCCTCTCTTGCCAAATGCGTCCATGTCTGTACAGACGTTCTGGGCACACACACACACACACACACACACACACACACACACACACACACACACACACACACACACACACACACACACACACACACACACACACACACACACACACGTTGTAGATTAGTGTAAATAGTGTTGATGTAAAGACTATATCTACTGTAATCACCTGCTGGTGGTGTTGTCCTGCTCTCTCTCCTCATCAGTGCTCATGTCGATGGTGAACATGTCCTCGTCCTCTGAGTACTCCCCACTCTCCTCCCGCCTCCCTCCTCCGCTCTCCCGCTCCTTCCTCCTCCTCTTCCTCCTCTTCTTAATCGTCATCATCCCTCCTCCTCCTGTGGTCTGCTGGAAGCCCAGGGTCTGGACCGAGAGGGAGGCGGGGTCAGAGAGGCGAGACATGCCCCTCCCCAGCTGGGCTTCCATTAGCTCCGCCCCCTGGGACACAATGGGTGACGTCGCCAGGTAGGACGGAATCACTTCCTGTTGGGGACAGGAAACACATTTTGTTACATTACAGCCTTATTCTAAAATGGATTAAATTGTTTTTTTCCCCCTCATCAATCTACACACAATTCCCCATAATGACAAAGCAAAAACAGGTTTGTAGAAATGTTTGCAAAAAACTAGAAATACCTTATTTACATAAATATTCAGACCCTTTGCTATGAGACTCGAAATTGAGCTCAGGTGCATCCTCTTTCCATTGATCATCCTTGAGATGTTTCTACAACTTGATTGGAGTCCACCTGTGGTAAACATGATTTGGAAAGGCACACACCTGTCTATATAAGGTCCCACAGTTGACAATGCATGTCAGAGCAAAAACCAAGCCATGAGGTTGAAGGAATTGTCCGTAGAGCTCCGAGACAGGATTGTGTCGAGGCAAAGATCTGGGTAAGGGTACCAAAAAATGTCTGCAGCATTGAAAATCCCCAAGAACACTGTGGCCTCCATCATTCTTAAATGGAAGAAGTTTGGAACCACCAATACTTTTCCTAGAACTGGCCGCACGGCCAAACTGAGCAATCGGGGGAGAAGGGCCTTGGTCAGGGAGGGGACGAAGAACCCAATGGTCACTCTGACAGAGCTCCAGAGTTCCTCTGTGGAGATGGGAGAACCTTCCAGAAGGACAACCATCTCTGCAGCACTCCACCAATCAGGCCTTTATGGTAGAGTGGCCAGATGGAAGCAACTCCTCAGTAAAAGGCACATGACAGCCTGCTTGGAGTTTGCAAAAAGGCACCTAAAGGACTCTCAGATAATGAGAAATTTTTTTTCTGGTCTGATGAAACCAAGATTGAACTCGTTGGCCTGAATGCCAAGCGTCACGTCTGGAGGAAACCTGGCACCATCCCTACGGTGAAGCATGGTGGTGGCAGCATCATGCTGTGGGAATGTTTTTCAGTGGCAGGGACTGTGAAACTAGTCAGGATCGAGGGAAAGATGAACGGAGCAAAGTACAGAGAGATCCTTGATGAAAACCTGCTCCAGAGCGCTCAGGACCTCAGGCTGGGGCGAAGGTTCACCTTCCAACAGGACAACGACCCTAAGCACACAGCCAAGACAACGCAGGAGTGGCTTCGGGACAAGTCTCTCAATGTCCTTGAGTGGCCCAGCCAGAGCCCGGACTTGAACCTGATTGAACATCTCTGGAGAGACCTGAAAATAGTTGTGCTGCGACGCTCCCCATCCAACCTG
Source organism: Coregonus clupeaformis (assembly GCF_020615455.1). NCBI lineage: Eukaryota > Metazoa > Chordata > Actinopteri > Salmoniformes > Salmonidae > Coregonus > Coregonus clupeaformis. The sequence continues at coordinate 3,410,035 of NC_059216.1, read as the reverse complement.
ACGGAGCTTGAGAGGATCTGCAGAGAAGAATGGGAGAAACTCCCCAAATACAGGTGTGCCAAGCTTGTAGTGTCATACCCAAGAAGACTCTAGGCTGTAATCGCTGCCAAAGGTGCTTCAACAAAGCACTGAGTAAATGGTCTGAATACTTATTTAAATGTGATATTTCCGTTTTTTATTTGTAATAAATCTGTTTTTGCTTTGTCATTATGGGGTATTGTGTGTAGATTGATGAGAGTTATTTTTTAAATCCATTTTAGAATGAGGCTGTAATGTAAAAGTCAAGGGGCCTGAATACTTTCCGAATGCACTGTGTATATTTTTTTGTTTTACTTTGGGGGGGAAACGTCCCACGAGCCACCTGTTGCCGACCCCTGGTGTACGTTCTGAGTGTGTGTACATACGCTCACAATTTAAGAACCTGAGGCATACTGCAATGACCATCAAAGTACACTACACACTGACACACACATGTAAACACACAAAGCCACGTGCAGTCAAATGCACATGCCCACATAGAAGCTAATAGCAGACCAAATTCATGGCTGTATGGACACAGACATATTAGCAGCCAGCGCTCTTGGCACAAGATGTCAGGTCACATCCATTCATCTTAACATCCTGACCCTAAAACCTACATCACACTCAACTCTGCCTACTACAATACACCCCTGCCTGAAATAACTAATAAAATATATGAAATAAACACAACTAATTAAACTACAACTGAATCACGTCTCAAGCCTGTTCAACGTCGATATGGAGATTACTCCTTGGTTAATATTAACTTTCAACCAACTATTTATTGATTGAGTTGATCGTGTCCCCCTGATCTATACACTCTTAGAAAAAAGGGTTCCAAAAGGGTTCTTTGGCTGTCCCCATACTCCGAGTAGATATTCACGTCATAAGATGGAATTCTTATCAAACAAGCCCTTAAAACATTATTTCCCATTGACCCCTATTGTAAAAGAGCTTAGTCGTTGATTTTTTGTTATACATAAATAACGAAACATGCCGAAAATCTGCTGTGTTGTTCAAGTGTACTAAACATTAGGAACACCTGCTCTTTCCATGACATAGACTGTTTGTGTCAATCACTGCAATGCTGCTGGGTTTTTCACACTCAACAGTTTCCCATGTGTATCAAGAATGTTCCACCACCCAAAGGACAACCAGCTTAGAGCTTGGCTACGTGCCACTGCCGGTGGGCTCTTTGACACTGTTATCGTTGATCCTGCCTCGTTCATATAATCTGAAGGGAGAGAGAGTAGGAGAGAGAAAGAGAGGGAGAGATTGAGCGATACAGTGATATCTCAGTGCTGATTTATTTTATTATAGTGTCATGCATCTTCATGATGCCCAGCCCACATGGGTTTATAACACACTGTATATGCTTTATCCAAATAAAATGGACCACTCAGAGGGTAGACACTGTGAATCAGGGAGAGGACAGACTCCTGAACGTGTGTGTGTGTGTGTGTGTGTGTGTGTGTGTGTGTGTGTGTGTGTGTGTGTGTGTGTGTGTGTGCTGTGCAGCGGAATGCAGAAAAGGGAATTTTGTTCCATAAATAGGGTTGTTCTTTTCGGCTGGGTTTAAGAGGGAGATTAATCCCAGAGGAGAAACAAGATCTGTACAGTAAAACCAAAACACACACTGTAACCTGAACAACTAACTGGACATGGAAAAGATATACAGCCACTGTCAGGAACATGGAAGCTCAATAGTGATTCTTAGAACATGTTTCTGCATGAAATCCCTTGATTGTTAGAGGGGAATAGACTAGGACAGGGAGGAGGAGAGGAGAGGAGAGGAGGGGAGGGAGGAGAAGAGGGGGAGTAAGGAAAGAGGAGAGATGAGCAGAAAGGAGCGGTTGTAGCAGGGAGGAGAGAAGAGGAGAGCTGAGAGGAGAGGATGTAGCAGGAAAGTGGGGTGGAGGGAGGAATGGGAGTCCGACTCAGACAGTCACGACAGCCCAGTTAATCTAAACCCCAGATTTTAACAGCTCTGGTTGAATCCCTCACAGGAGAAAAGATCAAGCATCATCCCTCTATCCCTTTATGATTATTCTTCTCCTTCTCTTTCTTCTCCCTCACCATTATTAATTCTCTCCTCTCCCCCCTCTTCTCTTCTCCTCTCCTCTCCTCTCCTCTCTTCTCCTCTCCCATCTTCTCTTCTCCTCTCCTCTCTTCTACTCCCCCATCTTCTCTTCTCCTCTCCCATCTTATCTTCTCCTCTCCTCTATTCTCCTCTCCCATCTTCTCCTCTCCTCTCCCATCTTCTCCTATCCTCTTCTCCTCTCCCATCTTCTCCTCTCCACTCCCATCTTCTCCTATCCTCTCTTCTCCCCTCCCATCTTCTCTTCTCTTCTCTTCTCTTCTCTTCTCTTCTCTTCTCTTCTCTTCTCTTCTCTTCTCTTCTCTTCTCTTCTCTTCTCTTCTCTTCTCTTCTCTTCTCTTCTCTTCTCCTCTCCTCTGTGATGTTATTACTAAGGGCTGAGAGCTGGGTGTAGCAGTTATTCTGAGCGCTCAGAGAGCCACATACTAGATGAATAATAGAGTGATAATAAGAGTGAGGTAGTTAACTTATAAAAACACAATCTGTAGACTTTACTTCAAACAGAACTGTTCAATTTGGCATTTCCCCTTACTAATGGTTATGAATTGAGTTTACATGTCATTATCATATGATTATTTATAGGATTCTATTATAGAATCTATGAGATCTATTATATGATTTTTTCTTGCCTCCTGTTGCCTAAGATGGTGTCTCAAAGTTCACACTAGCACACTATTTAGTATGCATGGCTTAGGTGTATGCATGGCTATTGCATCACTTCATACTAAGTAGTGTGAGATCACATTACTGGGATTGAGTTTCTGTCTTAAACCTTTTGGCCATGACCCCTGATTGATTCTTCATGGTTCTTGGCCAGGCTGTGTGTGTGTGTGGCCTTCTCTGGGCATGGAGTCCATTCTGTTCCCATCCTGTCCAGGATCCAGTTACAGCGTGTCCTCATTGTTTGTTTACAGGGAACACCGCTCACATTACCTAACATGCACCAAGTCAGTTCACTAGGCTACACTCTTAGAAAAAAAGGTTATATCTAGAACCGAAAAGGGCTCTTCGGCTGTCCCCATAGAATAACCCTTTGAAGAACCCTTTTGGGTTCTAGGTAGAACCCTTTTCAGTTCCATGTAGAACCCTTTACACAGAGGGTTCTACATGGAACCCAAAATAGTTCTACCTGGAACCAAAAAGGGTTCTACCTGGAACCAAAAAGGGTTCTACCTGGAACCAAAAAGGGTTCTCCTATGGGGACAGCCAAATAACCCTTTTGGAACCCTTTTTTCTAAGAATGTACTCCTTCTACTCTCTCTCTCTCTTTCTCTCTTCAATTCAATTCAAAGGGCTTTAATGGCATGGGAATGTTTACGTTGCCAAAGCACATCTTCTCTCTCTCCGTTCTCTCTCCGTTCTCTCTCCGTTCTCTCTCTGTTCTCTCTCTGTTCTCTCTCTGTTCTCTCCCTCTTCTCTCTCTCTGTTCTCTCTCTGTTCTCTCTCTCTCTCTCTTTAAGTTTTGTGCTGAGTGACATTCAGCACGTTGTCCTGTGAACAATACGGTTTCGGGCAATGGTTGTGTGTGTGTGTGTACATACCAGTGTGTTCTCTGTCTCCTTGACGAAAAAGGCCTCTCCGTTGTCCCCCAGCTTCATTTGTAGACTCACAGGCTCTCCATTGATCTCTATGTCCACCTGAGACACCGATGACACCAACCATCACTATACCTTTCATTCCCACTCCATCCCATTCTCTCTCTCTTTCCTCTGCTCTACCCTCCATCTCTCTTTGTATTTGTACTTCGCTATCTCCATCTCCATCCTGTCTCTCTTTTCCCTCCAATCTACCATCAACTCTGTCTCTCCCATCCACCCCTCCTTCTCTATTTTTTTCTTTCTATTTTTCTATTTTCTATCTACAGTAAATCTTTCTCTCAGCAACTGTCATTGTCCATTCTCTCTGTGTCAGCTCAGGTATACGTGGCAGAAAGATGAATGATTCATTTCTCTCTCTCCCTTCATCCTCCTATTCTCCCCCTCTCTCCCTTCATCCTCCTATTCTCCACCTCTCTCTCCCTTCATCCTCCTATTCTCCCCCTCTCTCCCTTCATCCTCCTATTCTCCCCCCTCTCTCTCCCTTCATCCTCCTATTCTCCCCTCTCTCTCCCTTCATCCTCCTATTCTCCCCCTCTCTCTCCCTTCATCCTCCTATTCTCCACCTCTCTCTCCCTTCATCCTCCTATTCTCCCCCTCTCTCTCCCTTCATCCTCCTATTCTCCCCCTCTCTCTCCCTTCATCCTCCTATTCTCCCCCTCTCTCTCCCTTCATCCTCCTATTCTCCCCCTCTCTCTCCCTTCATCCTCCTATTCTCCCCCTCTCTCTCCCTTCATCCTCCTATTCTCCCCCTCTCTCTCCCTTCATCCTCCTATTCTCCCCTCTCTCTCCCTTCATCCTCCTATTCTCCCCCTCTCTCTCCCTTCATCCTCCTATTCTCCCCTCTCTCTCCCTTCATCCTCATATTCTCCCCCTCTCTCTCCCTTCATCCTCCTATTCTCCCCCTCTCTCTCCCTTCATCCTCCTATTCTCCCCCTCTCTCCCCCTTCATCCTCCTATTCTCCCCCTCTCTCTCCCTTCATCCTCCTATTCTCCCCCTCTCTCTCCCTCTCTCTCCATCTCAAACTGAGACAGGATGACCCTCCCTCTCTCCTGCCAGTACTGTAATCACCCATCACCCTCTTCTACCCCATGCCCTCTGCCCCAGTGCCCCTTAACCCAGTTCCCCTTCCACCCCCACTGCACACAGCCTCCCTGTGTCCTCTCACCACTTTCTCTCGGGAGCGCAGCACGCCCATCTTGCCGAAGCGGACGTGGAAGGGCGAGCACTGCAGGGTGCCGTCGGGCTGACGCACCACGATGACATCGATGCAGCCCGACAGGGTGGCCGGGTTCAGGCCCCGGTACAGCTCCTTCACCTGCACAAACACCTGGCCTGCCAACTGGCCCACGTAGTTCATGGTCTGAGACTGAGGGGGTTAGAGGGTGGAGGGGAGGGGAGGGGTGGGTTTGTGGAGGGGAGGGGGAAATGAGGGGGGAGGGATGAGGGCGAGAGGGATAGGAGGGAGAGAGAAAGACACAAAATATGTAATTTCCCAAACGCTTGCTGGGCAGTCAGATGATGACTCTTGATGATCCTGTGGAGCGATGAGGGCGTGATCATATAAATAGAATCTAGATGATATCATGATACACCAGAGTGATGTTATTGCCTGGATGGATCAGCTGGGTTATCTCTCTGACTCTGTGATTAACATTCCTCTCTGACCGCCCGTCCTCATTCCCCGCACATCAGGTCTTTATAAGGCTTTTTACTGATGCATTCGTCACATAGTGCTGAACAGCAACCAACCGGGCCTCCAAAGCCCCACTGCCCTGTGCAGCAGAAACAAAGGAATACGGCTGAAATTGCATGATACGGTGCTTGCAATAAACACACTGACATTCTCATTCAAACACATGCCTGCTCTCTGCATATCACACACACACAAACACACACACACACATACACACACACACACACAGACACTGATGCACAGACACACACACACACACACACGCACACATGCATGAACACGCTTGGTGCCCAGTGCACAGTGCCCTCTGCTGCACTGGCATTTGAAGGGGGATTCATCTGCATGCCATGCCAGTCTCTCAGTCACAGGGAGGGCAGCACCACTAACGCCTTCTGACTAGAACCAACAGGGGAGGGAGAGGAAGCCATTTCACTGGAGGCCCAATTTGAACAAAGTTAGGATTCAGACCTAACTATTCACTAACAGTGCAAAAGACAGAGACAAAATGTGCACTATCCTGTCTTGCAAAAGTCTTAACCACACACCTACAATTATTTTTGGTAAAATCTCCCATTGACAAGGCATGATTTACCTGAAAGTCAGCAGTTTTCAAGATAGGATTTGGCCCTAACAATGCAAAACAGTGAGAGGGAGAGGAAGGCTTGATTTGTTGGCTGTAAACTCTCCTCTTGATATTCCCCTGTTTCTGCTGAGTCAGGGACACACATACACACACACACATACACACACACGTGCCTAGAGGATAGATAGCTTAATATCCTGCTGACAGGATAAATAGAAGTTGGAGAACCGATATATTGAGGTAAAGTATGGATGTTTGAATCTATGAATCCTGTTTTTCACGTTGTTGTCGTTTTCAAATGTATTTTCTTATATTGTATTCCCTTCTGAAAATAACCAGTTTAATCTTTGCACTCGATTAAACAGTACATACCTGACTAACATACTTAAACACTACGCAAACAATGGAAGCATAAAGTCTCTCTCTCTCTCTCTCTCTCTCTCTCTCTCACTCTCTCTCTCTTTCTTGCCCTCTCTCTCCTCATGCCCCACCGCTCTCTCCTCATGCCCCACCTCTCTCTCCCTCAATGTGACAACATTACAGAGCCAGTATCAGTGGCATTTCAGAACAATTACATAATTACCCCGCCCCACCCCCGACACATTCTGCCATCCCCCCTCATTCAAACACAAGGCCACGTGTTAAAGGAACTCATTCACCCCCCCCCAAGGACATAACCTGCTTCCTGGTTTACAACCAATCACAAGATACTCACAATATAGGCCCAGGGTTAGGGTTAATAAAATAAAACTACACAAACCCTAGATCAGGGGTAACTTCATTCTACTCCACAATATAAGACACATGTCATAGTAGTACCATTACATCCTAGGGACACTCAGATTAGAGGTGAGGTTTAGGTGCCCATTCACTGACAGCCAGGTCGGGGAGAAAGGTAACCTTTAATACAGTCACATCTTCCATAGGATTAGTCAATTAACTGCATTAACTGTACCTAGTTTATCATCTTATCTCACCTAACAGACATCACGCATACATGCATGGAAGCATGCACACACACACACACACACACACACATAAATATACACACACATACACACACAACAACAATATTCCCATTGGCTGAGGACCTTATTGATATACTAGAAGTATAAGTCATCCCACTGGGCATACACTGGTTGAATCAACATTGTTTCCATGTCATTTAAATGAAATTATGTTGAACCAACTTGGAATAGATGTTGAATTGACCTCTGCCCAGTGGGATATGACATATGGATCCAACCCAAAGCTGTCTGGCTGGCAGTCAAGGCTGCCAAATGAATGGGTAGTGAGAACACATTCAGGTGGCCACATTTGTCCAACACGGGTTCTCATCAACTGCATGTATTTCAAATATGTTTCAGATATATTTTCAATATATGCCATTGGAATAATTGTGAGCTATACTGATGCATAATACACCTCATGTTCTGTAGCAGAAGACAGGCATGACCGGACATAAACTGCAGTTTATAGCCTATCAAACACTGCACAGGCAGAATCTTTCACATTCTAAATAACGACTTTGTGAAAATGAGCTGTTGTTGTGTTTATGTCCATAGCCTATTTCAGTCTCAATTGTATCATATGAATATAACTGTAGTCTCAATATGCTGTCCTTACCATAATGCTTGGCAATTGCTTCACAAAAACAAGCTAGGCTAATCACAATCCATGCCGAGATGATCTGGGTGCAGCTATCCGTTGAAAAGAAATGATAGACCACAGAAATATTAAGAATATCACATTGATAAATCGCCTAAAATTCCGAATCATATTCATACATACATTATTGATGACGAGTTGTCGCTTCTGGGAAATACCTTCCGTTGTATAGGTAAAGCTGTTTTTCTTATTACAATTAACTATTACATTGTAATTGTGAACAGAACCTTTCCCGACATTTGATCTCCTGCTTGGCGGTGTGTTAAAGCGCTGTGAAGATAATCCTGTCACTGAAGAGAAAAAAACATCCTATACTCACTCGGCTGGTGACATAGCACCGCATAAACCCTCACCCGGACCAATGAGAGACGACACCACCCATAACAGTGAGAAGGGTGCAACTGCAGCCCGCAATTCGGGGTGTTCCTGCATATATGAACCCCTCTTTATATTTATATTGTCAATCTTTAAAATATGACTCCAGTACATAGGCGAGAGGCAGGGGCGCTCCACTACAGTAGATGGAGGTAATGAATCATAACCGTAGATAAACCCCACAGAAGAAGAGCAAGCTAGCAACGAGCGGTGGGGCTACCGGTAGACAGTTTTCTCCAGCAAGCGGGAGCTACACCATGTGCTAGCTAGCTAGTTAGCACACGGTGTTGCCCCAGCCTCCCGCCTGTTGGGCACGGTTTTCTCGGGTACACAGCAGGCGGGAGGTAGGGGCGACACCGTGTGCTAGCTAACTAGCAAGCTAGCACATGGTGTCGCTAGCTAGCTAGTTAGCACACGGTGTCTCTCCAGCCTCCCGCCTGCTGTACTAGCTGGGGGCGACCGGTAGACTGTGTCCTTCGCCCCCGCCTGTCGGGCACTGTTTTCTCACAGTTCCTGTTAATGATGGCGAGGGCAGGTGTTCGGTCTACCGGTGTCAATCCCACTAGCTAGCTGAGGACTTTCTGTGTTTGCAAACATTGACGTACGAGGGCGATGCGCACAAGTTTGTGGCAGAACAAGAGGGAGTTAAAGAACGCCAGCAAAAAAAGCCTATATTTACATACTATTTATGAGCGCATTTCACACTACTTTTGGATTATAATTCGATTTTAAGGCTCGTATGAATGTCCTGCTTAATATGTTTTTGTCATCATCGCAAATCAATTGTATTATACTTTTAAAAATACTTCAATTTCAACCAGTATAATGGCTCTTTGGCTTGTTTTTGCTACAGCCTATGTCATCAATACTCAACTGGCGGACCAGATCCGGACCCAGAACGGGGTCAATGCGGACCACAGGTCCCGAAGAAAAAAACCATACATAAATTATATACACTACCATTCAAAAGTTTGGAGTCACTTAGAAATGTCCTTGTTTTCGAAAGAAAAGCATTTTTTTTTTGTCCATTAAAATAACATCAAACAGAAATACAGTGTAGACATTGTTAATGTTGTAAATTGCTATTGTAGCTGGAAACGGCTGATTTTTAATGGGATATCTACATAGGCATACAGAGGCCCATTATCAGCAACCATCAGTCCTGTGCTCCAATGGCACGTTGTGTTTGTTAATCCAAGTTTATCATTTTAAACTGGCTAATTGATCATTAGAAAACTATTTTGCATTATGTTAGTGTCGTATCGGATGAGTGGTGGCCATTATTGCTGTCAACAAAGAGTCCGTCTATGCTGCATCGTGTTAGAGGCTTTTATTAAAATCACGAGGTTACAGCATAAATGACAGGTGACATGACACCCGGGGAGCGATGCCTCAGAATGGCTGCTCGTTCTCACTTTCTTCTTCGTTTAACCCCCCTATTTATAAACAATGAAGCTCCCTCTTCTGGCCAATCCCCAGTCTCCCCTGTCTACAAGACACTTCCGGTCTGTTGTATATGGCGTTACACCTAAAACATTCCCTCTTGATACTAACATAAACACATTCCATTTCTTCATGAAAACATTTAACAAAGGCATAATCTTCAGATACGATATTAGCACAGTTGAAAACTGTTGTGCTTATCAAAGAAGCAATAAAACTGGCCTTCTTGAGACTAGTTGAGTATCTGGAGCATCAGCAATTGTGGGTTTGATTACAGGATCAAAATGGCCAGAAACAAATAACTTTCTTCTGAAACTCTTCAGTCTATTCTTGTTCTGAGAAATTAAGGCTATTCCATGCGAGAAATTGCCAAGAAACTGAAGATCTCATACAACGCTGTGTACTACTCCCTTCACAGAACAGCGCAAACTGGCTCTAACCAGAATAGAAAGAGGAGTGGGAGGCCCCGGTGCACAACTGAGCAAGAGGAAAAATACATTAGAGTGTCTAGTATACAGTAGACGGTGGCGAAAAAACTCAGATAATACTTTATGCAGGAATGCCCACATTTAGGACCGCCCCGATTTGCAGGCTGCAGTTGCACACTATTAATAACAGTAGCAGCCCACTAGCTGGTTACAAAGTAAAACATTTGCTGACCTGTGTTGCTTTTAAAGCTGCAATACATAACTTTTTGGAAGACCCACCTGACCAAATTCACATAGAAATATGAGTTATGGATCTGTCATTCTCAATGAAAGCAAGTCTAAGAAGTGATAGATCTGTTCTATGTGCAATATTTCTATGCTTCCTGTTCTTAAGTTTTGTTTTTGCATCTTTTACTTTCAAGTTTGTACACCAGCTTCAAACAGCTGAAAATACAATATTTTTGGTTATTGAAAATGTAGTTCACAGTGGTTTAGATGGGACAATGATCTTCATTACTTGTTTTGTCACATAAACTGAAATTAGGCAAACTATTAGAATGTAAGCAACCAGGAAATGCCAGACATATTTCTCCGTATTGCACCTTTAAAGCTCAAAACAGTAACCTGTGTAGGCTTTGATTTCTTCATTTATAAAGGTGAATTCACATATTTTCAGAATGTTAGAGATGTGGTGATGGGGGTCTCATAGACTAGACATAACATAGTAAACACAAACCCGAGATGTTCAAATTAGGATGATACAGTATGTTACATTTTATATGGTTACATAAGACAGCTTACTTAAAGATCCCGCACAGTCATCCTTTTTCCCAAGTAAAAATTGCTTTTGAATGACCAAAACATTACCCAAAATATTTTTACTCTATTAAAATGCTCAGAATTGAAGAAATTGTACCTTCCCTCATCTCTAACTATCAGAAATCCTGAAAGAACAGGCTCAGTGGGCGGGGAGCTTATATTCATGAGTTCACCTTGACTGACAGCGCTTTGAAACACCCTTTGTGGTCATTGCCAGATAACAAGGTAAACAATGGGCCACAAGCCATTGATGACCAGGTAAACAATGGGCCACGTCATTCCGAGCCTAAATAGTATGTCTCACCCCATTTTCTCTGCAAAATGCTCTCATGTTCAACAGAGCTGACCATGGACTGCTGGATATCAGACAAACAGCAGCAATCCACAATAGCATTTCTATTGTTTTGTAGCTAATTACAGAATACAGTTCACTGATACACTTCTTCACAAGAAGTAGTAAAGCCTGAGTAACCTTAGAAGCTTAGACATAAGGGAATGTACATGAAAACAGCATAAAATAAGTGTAAAATGTATTGGTGCTTCTGCATTAGCATTATAAATGACAAATATGTTCAGAATTGTATGTATTGATCAGACATTTATTTGATAATTTACAATAGGCCAGAAAATATGAAATTTTGATCAACATGAACACTCATGAGAATTAAAGGTGAGAAATAATGGCGAGACATAATTTAACATAAAAAAATAATTAGAGCCATAAGGCTAATATAGGCACCCGGCTGTCCCACAGTGTGCAGGACCCCATTGATTCGTACAATTTGTAACACATTGTCACACCTACTCCCGTTCCCTCTCTCCAGCAACATCCGGTCTACTAACCACCGGTCCTGGCAACCCACATGATGCACACCTGGCAACCATCATTACACACACCTGGACTTCATTATTACCTTGATTACTTTATTTAGCCCTCAGTAGCCTCAGTCTTCAGTCAGTATTGGTTTTGTTCACGTTCAGTAAGCGGCTCCTGTTTTGTTTATCTGCTTATTCTCATTATACCAACTGGTAGTTACGGTCTTGTCCCATCGCTGCAACTCCCATACGGACTCGGGAGAGGCGAAGGTCGAGAGCCATGCGTCCTCCGAAACATGACCCCGCCAAGCCACACTGCTTGCTTAAACCGGAAGCCAGCCACACCAATGTGTTGGAGGAAACTTATTATTGTAGGTAATTATTGTAGGTAAGTATTGTTTACGGCGGAGCCCGGCGAAGCACGAGGCTAGCTAGCTAGCGGGTAGCTACTGGTAACGTTTAGCAACGGTGGAGAGTTGTTTCCAATGTTATTTCACGCTTAAGAGTACCTGTAATTAAGCCAGCTAGCTACCTACCATTCAGCCGTTTTTCTAACCTCATTATCTGAGCCATCAACGTTAGGTAGTTAGTAGCTACTGTACTTAATTACACCTACTGATTGCAGAAGACAAATGTTAGCTGGCGTCGGGTAAGTTTGGCGTTATACATAGCTTGGGCTTTGTCGAGTAAGGCTTAATTATGTATTTAGATTGTAGTTAGGTATTGTAGATAGGCCCGCAGCACGAAGCTAGCTAGCTAGCCGTTTTTTTCAAACAAAGTCAACACAGTAGCCATTGTTAGCTAGCCAACACGACCAGCTAACTGTACTGCAGTAGCTAAATACAATATATTTGTGCTAGCTAGCCAACGTTTAATTTTTGCTGCGTTATGAAAGGAACTAGACACGGACACGAATTATCTGTTTAGTGTGTTAACACACTATTGGTAGTTTGTTGTAACCAAGTATTGGTGCTAAACTGTGTGTTATTGGATGCTAGCATGCTAGTTAGCTATGGCGTCATAGTTAGGCATCGTGGGCTGTTGTGGGTAGTTATTGTAGGTTAGCATTGTTTTCGGCGGTGCCGGGTGTAGCACGAAGCTAGCTAGCTAGCCGCTTTTCAAACAAAGTCAACACAGTAGCCATTGCTAGCTAGCCAACACGACCAGCTAACTGTACTGTAGTAGCTAAATACAATATACTTGTGCTAGCTAGCCAACGTTTAATTATTGCTGCGTTATGAAAGGAACTAGACACGGACACGAATTATCTGTTTAGTGTGTTAACACACTATTGGTAGTTTGTTGTAACCAAGTATTGGTGCTAAACTGTGTGTTATTGGATGCCAGCATGCTAGTTAGCTATGGTGTCATAGTTAGGCATCGTGGGCTGTTGTGGGTAGTTATTGTAGGTTAGCATTGTTTTCGGCGGTGCCGGGTGTAGCACGAAGCTAGCTAGCTAGCCGTTTTTTCGAACAGAGTCAACACAGTAGCCATTGTGTGCTGTACTGTGGCAGCTAAATACAATTTATTTGTGCTAGCTAGCCAACGTTTAATTATTGCTGCGTTATGAAAGGAACTAGACACGGACACGAATTATCTGTTTAGTGTGTTAACACACTATTGGTGGTTTGTTGTGACCAAGTGTTGGTGCTAAACTGTGTGTTATTGGATGCTAGCATGCTAGTTAGCTATGGTGTCATAGTTAGCTAGCTGAATAAAGTGGGTTGAGTCTATTCCTTGAAACATTGAACCGCTGTGGTTCACAACAATTCTGATTTCTAAAGGTGGAAGTTGGGAGAGTTTTTGTTCGGGTGGTTCAGTGAAACAATTATAGTTTCTGAGGTGGAAGTTTTGGTGAGGGAGGCCCTGCTCTCTCCTCTCCCAGATGTTTAGTTCATTTCATTCCGATCTCCTCTGCATTATTGTAGCCATTTGCTACAGCCTGTCAACTATGCCTCTGCCTATCCCTGTTCTCTCCTCTCTGCACAGGCTACACAAACGCCTCACACCGCGTGGCTGCTGCCTCTCTAACCTGGTGGTCCCTGCACGCACCCCACACCTGGAGTTCCAGGTCTCAGGCAGCCTCTGGAACTGCCGTTCTGCTGCCAACAAAGCTGACTTCATCCCAGCCTATGCTAACCTCCAGTCCCTCGACTTCCCTGGCGCTGACGGAAACATGGATTACCACTGAAAACACTGCTACTCCTACTGCTCTCTCCTCGTCTGACCATGTGTTCTCGCATACCCCGAGAGCATCTGGTCAGAGGGGGTGGTGGCACAGGAATCCTCATCTCTCCCAAGTGGACATTCTCAATTTTTCCCCTAACCCATCTGTCTATCTCCCTCATTTGAATTCCATGCTGTCACAGTCACTAGCCCATTTAAGCTTAATATCCTTGTCATCTATCGCCCTCCAGGTTCCCTTGGAGAGTTCATCAATGAGCTTGACGCCTTGATAAGTTCCTTTCCTGAGGATGGCTCACCCCTCACAGTTTTGGGGGATTTCAACCTCCCTACGTCCACATTTGACTCATTTCTCTCTGCCTCCTTCTTTCCACTCCTCTCCTCTTTTCACCTCACCCCTCACCGTCCCCCTACTCACAAGGCAGGCAATACGCTTGACCTCATCTTTACTAGATGCTGCTCTTCTACTAATCTCACTGCAACTCCCCTCCATGTCTCCGACCACTACTTAGTATCCTTTTTCTCTCTCGCTCTCCTCCAACATTACTCACTCTGCCCCTACACAGATGGTAATGCGCCGCCGCAACCTTCGCTCTCTCTCTCCCACATCTCTCTCCTCTTCCATCCTATCATCTCTTCCCTCTGCTCAATCCTTCTCCCTCCAATCTCCTGATTCTGCCTCCTCAACCCTCCTCTCCTCCCTTTCTGCATCCTTTGACTCTCTGTGTCCCCTATCCTCCCGGCCGGCTCGGTCCTCCTCCAGCTCCGTGGCTTGATGACTCATTGCGAGCTCACAGAACAGAGCTCCGGGCAGCGGAGCGGAAATGGAAGAAAACTAAACTCACTGCCGACCTGGCATCTTTTCACTCCCTCCTCTCTACATTTTCTTCATCTGTTTCTGCTGCTAAGGCCACTTTCTACCACTCTAAATTCCAAGCATCTGCCTCTAACCCTAGGAAGCTCTTTGCCACATTTTCCTCCCTGCTGAATCCTCCCCCCCTCCTCTCTCTCTGTGGATGACTTCGTCAACCACTTTGAAAAGAAGGTTGACGACATCCGATCCTCGTTTGTTAAGTCTAATGACACTGCTGGTCCTACTCACACTGCCCTACCCTATGCTTTGACTTCTTTCTCCCTCTCTCTCCAGATAAAATCCTGCGACTTGTGACTGCAGGCCGCCCAACAACCTGCCCGCTTGACCCCATCCCCTCCTCTCTTCTCCAGACCATCTCCGGTGACCTTCTCCCCTACCTCACCTCGCTGATCAACTCATCCTTGACCGCTGGCCATGTCCCTTCCGTCTTCAAGAGAGCGAGAGTTGCACCCCTTCTCAAAAAACCAACACTCGATCCCACTGATGTCAACAACTACAGACCAGTATCCCTTCTTTCTTTTCTTTCCAAAACTATTGAGCGTGCCGCTTTAGCCAACTCTCTTGCTATCTCTCTCAGAATGACCTTCTTGATCCAAACCAGTCAGGTTTCAGGACTGGTCATTCAACTGAGACTGCTCTTCTCTGTGTCACGGAGGCTCTCCGCACTGCTAAAGCTAACTCTCTCTCCTCTGCTCTTGTCCTTCTAGACCTGTCTGCTGCCTTTGATACTGTGAACCATCAGATCCTCCTCTCCACCCTCTCCGAGCTGGGCATCTCCGGCGCGGCTCACTCCTGGATTGCGTCCTACCTGACCGGTCGCTCCTACCAAGTGGCGTGGCGAGAAGCTGTCTCCGCACCACGTGCTCTCACCACTGGTGTCCCCCAGGGCTCAGTTCTAGGCCCTCTCCTATTCTCCCTATACACCAAGTCACTTGGCTCTGTCATATCCTCACATGGCCTCTCCTATCATTGCTACGCTGACGATACACAACTAATCTTCTCCTTTCCCCCTTCTGATAACCAGGTGGCGAATCGCATCTCTGCATGTCTGGCAGACATATCAGTATGGATGACGGATCACCACCTCAAGCTGAACCCTGGCAAGACGGAGCTGCTCTTCCTCCTGGGGAAGGACTGCCCGTTCCATGATCTCGCCATCACGGTTGACAACTCCGTTGTGTCCTCCTCCCAGAGTGCGAAGAGCCTTGGCGTGACCCTGGACAACACCCTGTCGTTCTCCGCTAACATCAAGGCGGTGACCCGATCCTGCAGGTTCATGCTCTACAACATTCGGAGAGTACGACCCTGCCTTACACAGGAAGCGGCACAGGTCCTAATCCAGGCACTTGTCATCTCCCGTCTGGATTACTGCAACTCGCTGTTGGCTGGCCTCCCTGCCTGTGCCATTAAACCCCTACAACTCATCCAGAATGCCGCAGCCCGTCTGGTGTTCAACCTTCCCAAGTTCTCTCACGTCACCCCCTCCTCCGCACACTCCACTGGCTTCCAGTTGAAGCTCGCATCCGTTACAAGACCATGGTGCTTGCCTATGGAGCAGTGAGGGGGAACGGCACCTCCGTACCTTCGGGCTCTGATCAGTCCCTACACCCAAACGAGGGCATTGCGTTCATCCACCTCTGGCCTGCTGGCTCCCTTCCTCTGCGGAAGCATAGTTCCCCGCTCAGCCCAGTCAAAACTGTTCGCTGCTCTGGCACCCCAATGGTGGAACAAGCTCCCTCACGACGCCAGGACAGCGGAGTCACTCACCACCTTCCGGAGACATTTGAAACCCCACCTCTTTAAGGAATACCTGGGATAGGATAAAGTAATCCTTCTACTTATAAAGTAATCCTTCTAAAAAAAAGTGTAAAGTGGTTTTCCCACTGGCTATAGGGTGAATGCACCAATTTGTAAGTCGCTCTGGATAAGAGCGTCTGCTAAATGATGTAAATGTGCCCTTGAGCAAGGCACTTAACCCTAATTGCTCCTGTAAGTCGCTCTGGATAAGAGCGTCTGCTAAATGACTAAAATGTAAATGTAAATGAAACGCTGTACAGCTGGTGACCGAAGTCAGCGTGCATGCACCCGGCCTGCCACAAGGTGTCACTAGAGCGCAATGGGACAAGGACATCCCGGCCAGCCAAACCCTCCCCTAATCCGGACAACCCCTTAACCCGGACGACGCTGGGCCAATTGTGCGCCGCCTCATGGGTCTCCCGGTGGCGCGACACAGTCTGGGATCAAACCCGGGTCTGTTGTGACGCCTCTAGCGCTGCGATGCAGTGCCTTAGACCGCTGCGCCACTCGGGAGGCCCTTATTCTCATTATTAAACGTACCTTCTGCACCTGCTTCTTGACTCCTAGCGTATACATTACACACATCGTACCGTCCGAATGCTTGAAAAAAACAATACAAAATAACAAAATGTGATATCATATGACGTAAAAGTGAATTACTTAGGGTTTAGGAAATGACACAAGCTACATCAACTGTAAGACAACAATCCACACAATAGAATGGCAAAATAGGATTTTTAGGGGTAAATTACAAGTACTATACACACCACAACTCCTTTAGTGGACAAAATTCCTTCGTGTCAGCGCAGTGGGCTTAGGGGTGGAAGAACAAAAACCATATAGTGACTATCAGGTGTGTTACAGAAATTATACCGTTCACAAGTCAAAGCAGCCACAGTTACAGACACCATTTTCGGTGCAGCCTTTCCACCGGAAATAAAAAGCAGCCACTACTGTCAGATGTCTTAGTTCTTTGGAAAATAGTGTAACATTAAATTAACACTATGGCATCCAGTTACAACACAGTGTGCTTTTTCTGGCATGCTGGTAGGTAGTCTGCTAGCTAAAAGTCACAACACGGATGAAGGGGTTAGTTACCAGTATTGTTCTGCTTGAGCTATCTTACGGTTTGTAAACAAAGCCATGTGATGCGCACAAGGCGTTATATATTTAAATTAGTTAACCTCTATGGGATCGGTGTCCCGTATACGGGACGGTTGAGCGAACGTGTGCTAATGTGATTAGCATCACTGTTATAAGTAACAGCAAACTTTCCAGGACATAGATATGTGTTATATGGGCAGAAAGCTTACATTATTGTTAATCTAACTGCACTGTCCAATTTACAGTAGCTTTTACAGTGAAAAAATACCATGCTATTGTTTGAGGAGAGTGCACAACAACAAAAAACTTATCACGGCAACTGGTTTCACCTCTGAAGGTAAATAATGTACTTAAATTCAGTAATCTTGCTCTGATTTGTCATCCTAAGGGTCCCAGAGATAAAATGTAGCATAGTTTTGTTTGATAAAATCAATTTTTAAATTCAAATGTAGGAACTGGGTTCTACAGTTTGAACCCCTGCTGTCTCTGGCTCCACACCCGGCCACACCCGGCCATCTAGATGTGTGAAAGTTAGTGTATAAGCTAATGATCCATCATGTATGACATTCCTGGGAGTGTGTAAACTTACATTTTGCATTACCATATCATTTTTGTATGTTCTCTATAGTTATGTACTTGAAAATGTATCAATTGACCAATTCGGCACATTTGGGCAGACTTGATACAAAATAGTCCACTATTGCAATGCTTCACTGGATCATTCTGAAACTTTGCATACGCACTGCTGCTATGTAGTGGCCAAAATCTAAATTGCGCCTAAACTGCAATATTATATTGTGGCCTTTCTCTTGCATTTCAAAGATGATAAAAAATAAATAAATAAAAAGATACGCATGTTTTTTAAATTTGTATTGTCTTTTACCAGAGCTAATTCTCCTACATTAATTTCACATTTACACAAACTTCAAAGTGTTTCCTTTCAAATGATATCAAGAATATGCATATCCTTGCTTCGGGTCCTGAGCTACAGGCAGTTAGATTTGGGTATGTAATTTTAGGAGAAAATTGAAAGAAAGGGTCCGATCCTTAAGAGGTTACAATTATGAGACGCTAACATTGACATGGGGGGAGGGGACCATTAACTTTATGATCAACTTTGTCAATGTACCAGCTACAGTCATTTTTCATACTTGGGTCAATCTACTATGAACTGGTTTCATCCAAATATCATCACATTTGATGAAAAACATGATTTCCACTATTCAGGAACTTTAAGTCAAAAACTAAAGTAGGGTGGTTGGTCGGGGTGGATGGGTAGATGTATAACGCAAGGTTGTGTATTCAAATCTCATCACGGACAACTTTAGCATTTAAACTAATTAGCTACTTTGCGAATACTTAGCATGTTAGCTAACCCTAACCGTAATAACTCCTAACCCTTTAACCTAACAAACATAGCCTAGCTCCTAACCTTAACACACATAGCCTAGCTAATGTTAGCCACCTAGCTAGTGTTAGCCACCTAGCTAACGTTAGCAACAACAAATTGGAATTCGTAACATATCATACCTTTTGCAAATTCAAAAAATATTGTATGAATTGCAATTCCTAACATATTGAACGAATTGCAATTCGTAACGTATCATACAAATTGTAATTCGTAACATATCATACGAAATGGATGATGGACATCCACAAATCAATAGATACCATACGAAACGCAACATATGATAATAATTGGAGTGTCCCGGTTTCTTCTACCCCTGTCAGCAGTGAAATTATATAATCTGCTTGTATATATGGATGCCTGCCTGGCAATGCAACCATTGACCTGTCACCAACTAGGCTATAAACACACACACACACACACACACACACACACACACACACACACACACACACACACACACACACACACACACACACACTCTCTCTCTCTCTCTCTCTCTCTCTCTCTCTCTCTCTCTCTCTCTTGGCATACCCCACATTTATTTCACACACAGATTGATTTCTGCACATCCTGTCCAAACTCAGCAAGCTGTTTGTTATTGCTCAAGAATTCCAAGAACAGCCCCAGAATTCCACTCATTATGACATTACAGCACGTTTTCCACCCATTGGGTCCTGGAGTCACCCTGGGCTTCGTAAGGGTTGGGCTGCCAGAGGGAAATATAGAAAGCAGCACAGTGAGTACAGTATCTGTATCTGTTGCAGCATGTGATCGCTGTTACAGAAGTAGTAGCAGAGGCCACTGTAGGAATGTCGTTTCTCCAGGAATTGGGGCCCAATGTAAACAGATAACTCAGAGGCGGGCTGTGTGTGTGCCTCTCTTGCCAAATGCGTCCCTGTCTGTACAGACGTTCTGGGCACACACACACACACACACACACACACACACACACACACACACACACACACACACACACACACACACACACACACACACACACACACACACACACACTGATTTCGTAACAGTCTGTATTTATTTCATTCACCTGGTGACATAAGAGGCCCACACGGCCTGGAACAGACAATAATACTCAAGTGCAGTGTTTCTAGGAACTATTAGAACTATTATTGTTTCTAGGAACTATTAGAATTGTCAGTGAGTGTCCCATGTGGCTCAGTTGGTAGAGCAACGCCAGGGTTGTGGCATTGATTCCCATGGGGGACCAGTACGAAAATGTATGCATTCACAACTGTAAGTTCTTCTGGAAAAGAGTGTCTGCTAAATTACTAAAATGTCAAATGTAATACCAGAGGAAGGTGACTCTTTTGTCTCCGGGCCTCCCCTGAATTAATATATGACTTCTGAGGATAGCTAGGGGACAGCGGTTAGGGTCAACTAGGAAGTAGCTATGACTAAAGGAGAGAAAGTCTGACTGAGAGACTCTCGTTGTGCTTTTATCATTCAAACTTAATCGATCGGACAAGACTAGAAAGTGCTTTGGAGAATTCGAACAGCCTGAAGTAAGATCTGCATTTCACACTTCTAGAGAGCTGCTGAGGAGCACGTAAGGAGTGAACACTCAACCCGCCCCTGCATGGGTATTTACCGGCCATGAGACATTACTGAGTGGTGGAAAATACCATGCTTTACTACTTTACTGCCATCATGTTGCTGTAATGCTGTTCCAATCCTGCAGGTAGTCAAGAAAGATCACACTCTCGTAATGTGACTGAGACACACATACACACGCACACACACACACACACACACACACACACACACACACACACACACACACACACACACACACACACACACACACACACACACACACACACACACACACACAGGCAGTGTCTTGAGACACATAACACAGGCTAGGCCGATTTGTTCAGTGTCTTCCATATACGGTCCATATAGATCCACAGGGTATACATTTCTTTTGATGGTGGGTTCCCCTCATGTTAATATGAAATAACAAGCTGTGCTGCCTGGGCAAGCAGAGACCTTGAATAACACCCCAGGCCCTGACCATGTACCCTGCAGCCATATAGGGAGATCTAAACCCCACGTAGAAAGAACAGGTGCCTTTGTAACAGAGGTGGTTGGGGGAACCAAGCTCACGTCATGAGTCACCTTGCCTGAAACCTGAGGACTGATTCACACTATAGGGCCAAACTGGGCCGAGCCGAGCTGAACTGGGCTGGCCTGGTTACGCATCCACCATAGTTGCTGGAACCATACTGGAAAGAAAATATCTGAGCCAGCATGGTACAGTTCAGGTCGGCCAATTGTATGAATCGGGTCTCAGACTGGCGTTTGCTCCCCTAGCTAATGCCTAGACTTTGGCTCAGCGGGTTACCACAATCTTGTGGCACACAGATGACTCGGGTTCATACCCAGAGTCACACTTTCAGTACCACCAGTATAGGGAAAGGGGGATACCTAGTCAGTTGCACAATTGAATGCATTCAACCGAAATGTGTCTTCCTCATTTAACCCAACCCTCTGAATCAGAGAGCTATGGGGGGGCTGCCTTAATCGACATCATCCACATCATCGGCGCCCATATTCTTATGTGTGGCCAAGGAAGCCTTTTGAATGGACAGTGCAATCTGAGACGTTCCCACAGCTCCCCTATCCTCTCCCTCATCCCACTCTCTCCCTCTCTCTCTGCCTCTCCCTCGCTTTCTCAGAATCATATAGTCTCAACTGCCGGCCACTGGCTGTCATACAGATGGATATTCAGCAACATAACAGTCTGTCTAGATTGAGGTTATAGTAGTAGTCTATCTCAGATAGTGACATACTCAGAGAGAGTATGGTTGGTAAACAACTGTATTAGGTCATTATCTGACTGTCTGTCTGTCTGTCCATGGTATGATAGAGAGAGATGAGAGCGAGAAACAGAGAGAGTGACTGAAGACAGACAGACACGCAGACATACACAGACAGACAGACAGACAGTCAGATAATGACCTAATACAGTTGTTTACCAACCATACTCTCTCTGAGTATGTCACTATCTGAGATAGACTACAGACGGACAGGCAGACAGACAGACAAGCAGGCGGACAGACAGACAGGCCACCCTACCCAGGACCAGTTGGGACTGGCGTTGTTGCAGAATACTTCCAGATGTTCCTCTGGGGTCATGATTCCATGACACGGCTTGATCCCAACGCAGGTGTAGGATCCGAAAGGTGTGTTTCTGTGACAAAAACCTGGTGATCCAACTGAAGTGTGTGTGTGTGTTAGACACTTGGTGATCCGACAGACAAGTGTGTTCAGGCGGTAGAAGTGTGTTCAGACGGTAGAAGTGTGTTCAGACGGTAGAAGTGTGTTCAGGCGGTAGAAGTGTGTTCAGGCGGTAGAAGTGTGTTCAGGCGGTAGAAGTGTGTTCAGGCGGTAGAAGTGTGTTCAGGCGGTAGAAGTGTGTTCAGACGGTAGAAACCCGGTTGTCCGACGTGTGTTCAGACGTTAAAAGCACGTAGTGATCCTAGCGATTCTCTGTAAGACTGTAATACTGTGTGTCCTCACTGGTCAAACTGTCTATATAATGTTTCTGGAGATATTGTGGGACTAATTTTACCGAGCGTGTTCTGAGAACCACGTTCCAAAACTAAATATTAGAGGACCCACCAGATCTTATCCCAGCTCCTTTAGGCTAGGACAGCACACACACACAAGCAAGTACACACACACACACACACACACACACAGGCCCGTCATGAGTGAGACATCTATTGGGGCAGTAATTCCTGGAACTTGTTTGCTACCCGACTCTCAGCTCTCTCAGTGACATCATCACAGCCACTTGGGAGAGAGACCCGGTGTCCACTAAGTTCTGCCCTCTGCTCTAGACCCCCTCCTCTATCCAACAAGCTCTCACAGTCTCACGCCAGAATTAGATGTTCATCCATGTTTCTCAAATGTCAAATGGTTAGGGTTAAGTTTAGGCATTAACTCTGAAATCTTAAGGTTAGGGATGAACTCCGAATGGTTAAGGTAAGGGTTAAGGTTTGGGATAGGCTTAAAAAAATAAAATAAAAATAAAAATGTTATGTTGCTGGATTCGAACATGCAACCTTTTGCACAAGAAGCAGATGTTTAAAACTGTAACCTAGTTGAAGGTAATAGCGCTCACTGTTGCCCCTAGTGGCAGATTTCCATGTCATCTCCCAACATCTTCAGACTTGGATGTATGTCTAATACTATCTTGTATCACAGGTGACCTGGCTGCATCTATCCCCTCATCTCTACCCCTAGCTCAAGGGCTGCAAGACGGGTAGGTCAGCTCAACATGTCCCTCCAACCCAGGGTACACAGCTCAGTTGAATGGCCATAGACGTCCCTGTCTGCCCCCTTGGAACCCCTGTCCACTTCCCCCCTCCTCCCCCCTCCGGCCCTAGCTGGTACAGCACTGCACCATGTTTCATCACTATCTACTGCAGGTGAATACTACTGTATAACTACAGTAGGACACAAGACTCCTACATAATGACAGATTCTCTTAGTGATTCGATAAGAGGAAAAACGTAGGTGTAAGGTAACACTGTTTGGTGTCAGTAAGGCACATTTCAATTGGACTTGATTTACTGTTCACATGCTGTCCTCAATTTGAGCCCAGTGGCGATAGCTTCCACCGACTGTCAGTTTAAATGTATAATGTGTGCTTCCCTCTGCTGGCCACAGATAGTGTTGAGTCTCCTGTGTGTAGCGCGAAGAATGCGAAGGAATAAAGAGGGAGACACTACCCCCTAGTGGCGGTAAACTAGAGTTGCAGTGAGAGATGTGTGACGTGCAGAGTCAATGTTTAGAGCAGGGTTTTTTGACTCCAGTACTTGGACAGCAAATGGGTGCATAGGCTTTTGTTCCAGCCCTGCATCAACTAATCCTGGTCCAGACTGAAGCCTGTGTTTAGTTGATTATTTTAAACAGGTGTGTTAGTGCTGGGCTGGAATGAAAGCCTGCACTCCCAGTGGCTCTCCAGGACCTGATGGTAAAAAACATAATTCAGAAGAGCACCAACCTCTACGGATGTACAGTATAACCAACAGCAGATACTGTAAAATAGATTGAGACTGTTTTCAGAATATGCACATGTATACATAGTAAAACATACAGTACACAGGACATTGTGTCTATAGAACATGACACCATCAATTCATGTTTCTCAACATATTGATCATCAGGAAACCACAAACATGGAGCGTCAGAAATTAAAACCACATACACATGTAACACCTCTTAAAAAACATTGGCGTGAAATCACTAAAGAAAACGTCCTCTTTTGCATATATAAGTACTTTTTACATGACACAAAACTGTCAACATACATGCAAAATATTTAATCACTGTATATCACAAAAAACGTTTACAAAGAAACTATACCTCATTAACTACAATAAGAACGGTGGCATACACTGTGGAATGATGACTTTTAACACATCACAACAGAGAGGTGGAGGGTTGATTGGAGTATTGGAGTATTGTAGTAAATACTACAGCAATACTACAGTAAACAGAGGCATACCAGTCACAGACTCATAGCTGTATTCACTAGCAGCTACTGTCTCTATGGGTTATTGGCCTGATCAGAAGAGTACAGACCGTTTTTGGCTTTCTGTTTTGAACCTACAGCAGGGTTCAAGATGAGGGGTACGGGTTGAGATTCATGGGTTTAGGAGTTAGAGGGGTTCATATGTGTTTCCCTGTGAGGAAGAAGAGGGGGCGGTCCTCTTTAGCGTTGGCTGTCTGGAACTCGTCACTCAGCCGGAACCTCCACTCGTCCTCGAGCTCCAGCCTCACCACCGTCTGTCTCGGAGAGCTGCGGTCGAGCACATATCACACACAGATTCGCCCCTGGAGGAGGGACGAGAGAATACCGTTGAAGAAGTGATGACTTCTCTCTGTGTGTGTGTGTGTGTCTGCATGGGTCTGTGTGCATGTACCTTTGAGGAAGTGAAAGCTCTTGAGGAATCGTGGCGTGACAAAGGAATCCCAAAAGCAGAGCAGCAGGCCACTGAACAGCAGCCCTGTAGTACAGATGTTGATGGAGTGAGGTCTGGAACTCACAAAACACACCGTCACCTGGAGAGAGAGAGAGAGAGAGAGAGAGAGAGAGAGAGAGAGAGAGAGAGAGAGAGAGAGAGAGAGGAAAGGATGGAGGGAAGGAAGGAGGGAGGGAAAGAGAGACGCACCAATGACTGATCTGACATCGAAACAATCACATATGTATTTGTGTGTGTGTGTGCGGGTGTGTGTGTACCTCAGGCCCCAGGTTGAGGTAGCAGTCCACAGACAGTATGGGGTGTGTGTGTACCTCAGGCCCCAGGTTGAGGTAGCAGTCCACAGACAGTATGGGGTGTGTGTGTACCTCAGGCCCCAGGTTGAGGTAGCAGTCCACAGACAGTATGGGGTGTGTGTGTACCTCAGGCCCCAGGTTGAGGTAGCAGTCCACAGACAGTATGGGGTGTGTGTGTACCTCAGGCCCCAGGTTGAGGTAGCAGTCCACAGACAGTATGGGGTGTGTGTGTACCTCAGGCCCCAGGTTGAGGTAGCAGTCCACAGACAGTATGGGGTGTGTGTGTACCTCAGGCCCCAGGTTGAGGTAGCAGTCCACAGACAGTATGGGGTGTGTGTGTACCTCAGGCCCCAGGTTGAGGTAGCAGTCCACAGACAGTATGGGGTGTGTGTGTACCTCAGGCCCCAGGTTGAGGTAGCAGTCCACAGACAGTATGGGGTGTGTGTAGTTGCGTGTGCTGAGGGGGAACAGGCGTTGGCTGGTGTGTTGCAGGTATTTCTCCAGCAGTAGGTGTGCAGGCGTGGCCAGGAATGGATGCTTGCTGTCCGGGGCACCGATATACTGAGACGGCTGGACCGAGGTGGGGACGTCAGTCATCTGAAACCACACATTACATCAACATTACAATGGTCCTAGCATGAACGTTACAACAACATTACAACTGAGACATCACATTACAGAGGGATATGAATCGATCCCTGCGGAACACCACATTTGATTTGAAGGGGAAAGGGGAAAGGAGATATCTAGTCAGTTTACAATAATCATTCACTGATTTTTCAACCCCTCTGAATCAAAGCGGGGGTGCCTTATCGACATCCACGCTTGGCGCCCGGGGAGCAATTCCTTGCTCAAGGGCACATCGACAGATTTTCCCCGGGATTAGAACCACTTCGGTTTGGACCCTCAAATGATGTTGTGAGTGTGTGTGTGTCTGGTTGTGTGTGGGTGTGTGGTTTTGTCTGTGTGTGTGTGTCTGTGCTCGTGCATGGGTGTGCTTGTGTAAGACTGTACCTTGTTCTTGATGATGTAGGTGCGGTATCCTCCGATAGAGATCTGTTTTTTCATCACACTGAAGTTGTTGAAACGACAGATGAGCAGACCAGCACTGTGGACTCGCAGGGTGAAGTTCACATCATCACACATAAACCTGAGGAGGAAGAGGAGGAGAGAGGGAAGAGAGGAAGAGAGGAGAGAGGGAGAAGAGGAGCGAAGGGAAAGAGAAGAGGCATAGAGAAAGAGGGATGGTTGACATAGAAACCATTTCAACCTAGCCACCACGCTCTTCTTCCAATACAAATGACTTATCTAAAGTCAAGTGTCTGTCCTCTCTAATCCATTCTGGTTGTACTGGACTATTCTAGCATATTCTATGTTATTCTATGTTATACTATTCTATTCTATGTCATTCTATTCTATGTTTTTCTATTCTATTCTATTGTCTCACCTGTTCTTGTTGTACTGGATGTCCTGGGTCAGGTCCACGTTAAGAAGCAGGAAGTCGTGGAGGTGTCCTCTGGAGAAAGGCTCCCTGTGATGAGCTCCTTCCCCTGACACTGACCTGGGGAGCGACTGGGGAGAGAGAGAGAGAGAGAGAGAGAGAGAGAGAGAGAGAGAGAGAGAGAGATGATTACAGAGCTCTGCGAGGACAACACTTTGAAAACATCAATATAAATAAAAACCCATTGTGTTGATGTGTGTGTATCTGAGAATCATTCCTTGTGTGTGAGTGTGTGTGTGTGTGAGTGTGAACCTGTGTGAGTCCAGGTCCACATCGTTCCACATGACGCAGGAGTCGTCAGAGAGGATGATGACGGGCCAGACGTCTGCTGGCGGCCCCCCTCCCTCCACCATGCGGCTGCGTTCCAACTCTAGGTTGTTGTAGGACAGCTCCTTGATCAGGAAGTGGGCTGCACCTGGGGGAGGGGGCAGAGGTCAGAGGTCAGAGAGGGAGACATCAGGAAACATTGTCTCTGTGTTTCATAGTGTACGTTAGTTAGTTAGTTAGTTAGTTAGTTAGTTAGTTAGTTAGTTAGTTAGTTAGTTAGTTAGTTAGTTAATTAGTTAGTTAGTTAGTTAGTTAGTTAGTTAGTTAGTTAGTTAGTTAGTTAGTTAGTTAGTCAGTAAGTTAGTTAGTTTGTCTGTTGTGTGGCGGGAGAGGGTGAGAGATAGATGAAGGGACGGGGAGTGAGAGTGAGTGAGAGAATGAGTCTGTTAGTGAGAAAGAGAGTGGAGCTGGAGGTGGTAATAGTGTACCGATCCCAGCTCCATTGAAGACGGTGGGCAGCACCAGCATAATGTGGTTGGGCCAGTACTTCTTATAGACAGCCATCTCGTACTCCTTGATGACCAAGACGTGGAGGTGGGCCGCCCCATCCATGGCGTGGTACAGGTTGAACAGTAAATGCTCATGACGACCTGTTGTCGGGGTGAAGATGGGACTCTTGATACAGTCAGGGTTCTGATAATAATAATAATAATAATAATAATAATAATAATAATGCCATTTAGCAGACGCTTTTATCCAAAGCGACTTACAGTCATGTGTGCATACATTTTTACGTATGGGTGGTCCCGGGGATCGAACCCACAATCCTGGCGTTACAAGCGCCATGCTCTACCAATTGAGGGGGAAGGAGAAACATATACATGGTTGAGTGGGTTCTGCAAAGATTTGATCTTCTCAGGGTTTCTATACTATGTATTATGTTGACTGTATATGTTAGTGGAGGTTTCAGATATGGAAGTATTATAGGAAAGAAAGGGTAAGAGAGGAAAAATAGGCTCTTGGGAGCTCCCTGGTGGTGAGATTACGCAGTGCATCCTCACTTCACTGAGAAAGATTGTGGGTTCGAGGAAGGGATTAGTAGAGTATGGCTATGGTCCATTTCTCTACTCTTCTCTTTGACACGTGTACCTACCTGCTCACTCCCCCTAGCAGATTTCTGGCCGTACGCCTCTGCAGATACACGTCCTCCTGATGTCTGGGGTTTCCTGGGGAGAGAGCAGGGGCTGGGGGTCAGTCGACCAGGAGAACACCAGTCTATAACCATGGAATAACCATGGAGCATCTGAAAACCACAACCACATACTGTACACAGCTACAGAGTTTAGCATTATTTATCTAGTTTGGTTTTTCTACAATCGTAGAACAAGAGATCAGGAGGTCCAAGACAATGATCTAGTAAGACTGCCTATGATAATGTTATGGTCCTAGAGAGACGTCCCGTCCTACCATCAGTGTTGGGGCAGTAGTCAGGGCAGTAGACAGTGCTGATGTCGTCATATTTGGGGTCGTGGATGGTGTAGTCGAACGGCATGCCCCTCAGTGTGTCTGTGACTGGCCAGGAGGCACAGGCTGGCTGGTACTGGACACACTCCAGCTGACCACCTATTCATAACAGCTAATAGCGCCTTAAAACAACCTCATGTAGGGTTATCAGAGTCCAAACCACGTCCTCGTCTTCACAGCCATTTTCTAGAATATTGGACCGTTGGCCTTTATAGTTTTGAATTCTCAGCACGGCTCAGGTGATGTATCTATCTGTCATCACATTCAGTTGAATGGGAGGTGCTCAATGAGCCGCTGGACTATTACGGCTCTGAGGCTGTGGGTCTGAAGAGTGTAGTCGTAACGGAAAGAGGGCAGGGGAGTGTTGTCATGGTAACTCACTGTAGTTGATATCGTCCTCATCATAGATGTCCACCTCCATCAGTCTGATCAGCATACGAGACAGGATGCCCAGAAACTGGAGGTACGCCCCTGTCTTCCCCACCTGAACAGGTTACAGGAGTCAGTATGGCGTGTGTTTGGGTGTGTGTGTGTGTGTGTGTAAGGCTATGTACTTGTCTGTGTGTGTGTGTTTCCACTGAGCAGTAGTCTGCATGTGTGTGTGTGTCTGTCAAGTGTGTGTGCATGCATGCATGTGTGTGTGTGTGTATACCTGTGGGGGTCCACTGAGCAGCAGTCTGCGGGGATGGAAGTTGTCAGTGCGCCCCTCTGCAGGGCGGTTGCTGCTGTCCATGTGGTGAGGCCGTGGGATGGTCCACTGGCGGTAGTACAGAGACTGTTCTGTACAGGTCATCATCTTACTCAGCAGAGGTCTGACACAGAGGAAAGGAAAGCTTAATTAGAAACGTTGATATACAGCATCATCTTACTCAACAGTGTGTGTGTGTGTGTGTGTGTGTGTGTGTGTGTGTGTGTGTGAGACTGTTCCTACCTGAAGGAGCTGGCCCAGGCCACAGACAGGTGTGGCAAGAAAGAGGTGCAGCGAGGGAGCCCACTCCCGTCGCACGCATTGATGATGTCATAGAGTCCCCGGGGCAGCAGCAGGGAAGGGGGGCGGCTCACCCCCCAGGAGCAGAGGGAAGAGAAGAGGAAGAGGTGAGTTATACTGTTGATATATAAACAGTCACATTTGTTGTTTAGTGTTAGAAACACCCACATTGAAATGAAATTGTCTTATTGAATTGCTAGAATTTAGTTGTATTTAATTTAATTGAACGTGGCCAGTGGATGGCGCACCATTGCTCACCGTTCTCTCCCCCCTCCTCCTCCTCGTTGTCGGTTCTGATGAGTTTGTGTGATAGGTCACTGCCCAGGCCGGAGGCGTGGCCGTGGGGTTGTGACCCCTGGGACTCCACCCTCACCAGGTAGGCAGCCAATCCAAGCTCTTGCTCCAACGCTGTGCGCTGCAGGTAGGAAGAGCTTATCACATGCAGGTCACAGTACTTCAACGATCTGGTTGGAGGAGAGAGAAGATACATCAATCAATCAACCAATGTTTGTGTATGTGTGTCTGTGTATGTGTGTGCGTGCGTACCTGGGTAGGGACACTCCCAGGGAGTCTACATTTACATTTACATTTTAGTCATTTTAGCAGACGCTCTTATCCACCCCAGAGAGGATGAGGATGCAGGGTAGGGAACCCAGTCTGTCTCCTGGATCTTCAGCCACGCCTGGACACACACACACACACACACACACACACACACACACACACACACACACACACACACACACACACACACACACACACACACACACACACACACACACACACACACACACACACACACACACACACACACACACACACACACACACACACACACACACACACACACACACACACACACGCACACATGCTTAAGACAAGTACTAAGACAAAAATAGATCTAATAAGGTTAAAGTATATGTCACCTGCCTTACTTTGAGATTGTTTTACAATGCTGTCAACTAAGGAATCTACTGTAGCTAACTGTCACGTGATGTAACAAGCAGAAGCTAACCAGGATCCTTATCCCTGTTCATGTGATCTAAAAGGCTAAACTGAGCCTAAATCAGTACTCCTACTCTGAGACCCTTGATACACACGGCTCAGTTGTCCTGTGGTTTAACCCTACCTTGATGCGCTCAGTGAAGCTCTGTCCTATGCTAAGGGCTTGGCTGGGGTTTCCCAGGATGATCTCAAAGCGCTCCCCCAGCCCCAGTCTCTGTCTGATCCGCACCAGCCGTTGGTGGGCCCACCCTGCCAGAGCCAATGAGGGGAGCCGTAGCAGCACCATGTGACTGTGGTGGGAGGGGCATCGCTGGGCGGAGCTGAGCAGGCTCTGGACGATCTCCAGCATCTCGACAGAGGTGTGTTTATGTAGGTTTCGCCCCCCTGAGCCAGGCCGGCCCGACACAGCCATCAGGGCGACACAGTAGTGTTGTTTTAAAACCTGGGTCCTGATCACTGCACTGTGTAGCCTGGGGAACCTGGGGGATCAAGGAATTGAGTTATTAGTTACATGCTTGTGTCATTTCGATAGCCCAAATTAAATCATATGTGTGTGTTATGTGCGTATGTGTGTGTTACCTCTCCTCCAGGGCAGAGGCCATGCTTTGGAAGGAGCTGTCATAGCGGAGGAGAGGCAAGCCGCTGCCTGAACGAGTCGAGTCCAGCAGCTCAGACACACCAAAGTAACGTGTCTTCTCATGGTACAGATCCATGTCCTACATACACACACACACACATTCACACACACACACACACACACACACACACACACACACACACACACACACACACACACACACACACACACACACACACACACACACACACACACACACACACACACACACACACACACACACACACACACACACACACACACACACACACACACACACACACACACACACAAGAGTTTGAGACAACTGTGTATGTGTGTGTGTGACTCTGTGTGTGTGTGTGTGTGTGTGTGTGAGAGAGTGTCTAACTTTAGTGAAAGCAGAGGGCCAGTGAATCTCGTTGTAAGGGCTGATGCGTGTGTGTTGTGTCTGCAGGGCGAAGGGGAATGAGGTGACGTGGAGAGTCAAGATGTTGGTGGCGTCTCTGATCTGACGGGAGTTGAGCGGGCTGTCCACCAATCCACCGCCGGAGTCACCACCGCTGGCACCATACGATCCACTAGGAACCATAGGATACAGTTGAAGTCGGAAGTTTGCATACACCTTAGCCAAATACATTTAAACTCAGTTTTTCACAATTCCTGACATTTAATCCTAGTAAAAATTCCCTGTTTTAGGTCAGTTAGGATCACCACTATATTTTAAGAAGGTGAAATGTCAGAATAATAGTAGAGAGAATGATTTATTTCAGCTTTTATTTATTTCATCACATTCCCAGTGGGTCCGAAATTGACATACACTCAATTAGTATTAGGTAGCATTGCCTTTAACTTTGTTTAACTTGGGCCAAACGTTTTGGGTAGCCTTCCACAAGCTTCCCACAATAAGTTGGGTGAATTTTGGCCCATTCCTCCTGACAGAGCTGGTGTAACTGAGTCAGGTTTGTAGGCCTCCTTGCTCGCACACACTTTTTCAGTTCTGCCCACAAAATCTCTATAGGATAGAGGTCAGAGCTTTGTGATGGCCACTCCAATGCCTTGACTTTGTTGTCCTTAAGCCATTTTGCCACAACTTTGGAAGTATGCTTGGGGTCATTGTCCATTTGGAAGACCCATTTGCGACCAAGCTTTAACTTCCTGACTGATGTCTTGAGATGTTGCTTCAATATATCCACATAATTTTCCTTCCTCATAATGCCATCTATTTTGTGAAGTGCACCAGTCCCTCCTGCAGCAAAGCACCCCCACAGCATGATACTGCAAACTCTGTGCTTCATGGTTGGGATGGTGTTCTTCGGCTTGCAAGCGACCCCCTTTTTCCTCCAAACATAATGATGGTCATTATGGCCAAACAGTTCTATTTTTGATTCATCAGACCAGAGGACATTTCTCCAAAAAGTAAGATCTTTGTCCCCATGTGCAGTTGCAAACCGTAGTCTGGCTTTTTTATGGTGGATTTGGAGTAGTGGCTTCTTCCTTGCTGAGCGGCCTTTCAGGTTATGTCGATATAGGACTCGTTTTACTGTGGATATAGATACTTTTGTACCTGTTTTCTCCAGCATCTTCCCAAGGTCCTTTGCTGTTGTTCTCCGATTGATTTGCACTTTTCGCACCAAAGTACGTTCATCTCTAGGAGACAGAATGCGTCTCCTTCCTGAGCGGTATGATGGCTGCGTGGTCCCATGGTGTTTATACTTGCGTACTATTGTTTGTACAGATGAACGTGGTACCTTCAGGCATTTGGAAATTGCTCCCAAGGATGAACCAGACTTGTGGAGGTCTACCATTTTTTTCTGAGGTCTTGGCTGATTTCTTTTGATTTTCCCCTCATGTCAAGCAAAGAGGCACTAAGTTTGAAGGTAATCCTTGAAATACATCCACAGGTACACCTCCAATTGACTCAAATGATGTCAATTAGCCTATCTTTTTGCTTCTAAATCATTTTCTGGAATTTTCCAAGCTGTTTAAAGGCACAGTCAACTTAGTGTATGTAAACTTCTGACCCACTGGAATTGTGATACAGTGAATTATAAGTGAAATAATCTGTCTGTAAACAATTGTTGGAAAAATGTCTTGTGTCATGCACAAAGTAGATGTGCTAACCGACTTGCCAAAACTATAGTTTGTTAACAAGAAATGTATGGAGTGGTTGAAAAACGAGTTTTAATATAATAATAATAATATAATATGCCATTTAGCAGACGCTTTTATCCAAAGCGACTTACAGTCATGCGTGCATACATTTTTGTGTATGGGTGGTCCCGGGGATCGAACCCACTACCTTGGCGTTACAAGTGACTCCAACCTAAGTGTATGTAAACTTCCGACTTCAACTGTACATATGGTCATGTTAGAAACACAAGGACACACACACACACGCATATACACAAGTATTCACGCAAACACAATCAAATTCACACACCTGCTGATGTCCCAGTGAGCGTGGTCATGAACCAGGATGTAGAGTGTCTTGGGGTTCCAGTTTGTGCACCTAGGCCTCCTGATCCATCTTCACCACGTAGCGCTCTGCCTCTCTCTGAGACAGACACTCTTGCTCCAACCCCAGGTCCTGGAGGACACCTAGAGTACACACACAGACAGGGATTAAACACACACACGTGCACATACAGTGGGGAAAAAATTTATTTAGTCAGCCACCAACTGTGCAAGTTCTCCCACTTAAAAAGATGAGAGAGGCCTGTAATTTTCATCATAGGTACACGTCAACTATGACAGACAAATTGAGAAAAAAAATCCAGAAAATCACATTGTAGGATTTTTAAGGAATTTATTTGCAAATTATGGTGGAAAATAAGTATTTGGTCACCTACAAACAAGCAAGATTTCTGGCTCTCACAGACCTGTAACTTCTTCTTTAGGAGGCTCCTCTGTCCTCCACTCGTTACCTGTATTAATGGCACCTGTTTGAACTTGTTATCAGTATAAAAGACACCTGTCCACAACCTCAAACAGTCACACTCCAAACTCCAATATGGCCAAGACCAAAGAGCTGTCAAAGGACACCAGAAACAAAATTGTAGATCTGCACCAGGCTGGGAAGACTGAATCTGCAATAGGTAAGCAGCTTGGTTAGAAGAAATCAACTGTGGGAGCAATTATTAGGAAATGGAAGACATACAAGACCACTGATAATCTCCCTCGATCTAGGGCTCCATGCAAGATCTCACCCCGTGGGGTCAAAATGATCACAAGAATGGTGAGCAAAAATCCCAGAACCACACGGGGGGACCTAGTGAATGACCTGCAGAGAGCTGGGACCAAAGTAACAAAGCCTACCATCAGTAACACACTACGCCGCCAGGGACTCAAATCCTGCAGTGCCAGACGTGTCCCCCTGCTTAAGCCAGTACATGTCCAGGCCCGTCTGAAGTTTGCTAGAGTGCATTTGGATGATCCAGAAGAGGATTGGGAGAATGTCATATGGTCAGATGAAACCAAAATATAACTTTTTGGTAAAAACTCAACTCTGCGTGTTTGGAGGACAAAGAATGCTGAGTTGCATCCAAAGAACACCATACCTACTGTGAAGCATGGGGGTGGAAACATCATGCTTTGGGGCTGTTTTTCTGCAAAGGGACCAGGACGACTGATCCGTGTAAAGGAAAGAATGAATGGGGCCATGTATCGTGAGATTTTGAGTGAAAACCTCCTTCCATCAGCAAGGGCATTGAAGATGAAACGTGGCTGGGTCTTTCAGCATGACAATGATCCCAAACACACCACCCGGGCAACAAAGGAGTGGCTTCGTAAGAAGCATTTCAAGGTCCTGGAGTGGCCTAGCCAGTCTCCAGATCTCAACCCCATAGAAAATCTTTGGAGGGAGTTGAAAGTCCGTGTTGCCCAGCGACAGCCCCAAAACATCACTGCTCTAGAGGAGATCTGCATGGAGGAATGGGCCAAAATATCAGCAACAGTGTGTGAAAACCTTGTGAAGACTTACAGAAAATGTTCGACCTGTGTCATTGCCAACAAAGGGTATATAACAAAGTATTGAGAAACTTTTGTTATTGACCAAATACTTATTTTCCACCATAATTTGCAAATAAATTCATAAAAAATCCTACAATGTGATTTTCTGGAAAAAAAAATCTCATTTTGTCTGTCATAGTTGACGTGTACCTATGATGAAAATTACAGGCCTCTCTCATCTTTTTAAGTGGGAGAACTTGCACAATTGGTGGCTGACTAAATACTTTTCCCCCCACTGTATATACACACACACACACACACGACAGGTAGCCTAGTGGTGAAGAGCTCTGGGCCAGTAACCAGAAGGTAACTAGTTCGAATCCCAGAGCTGGCAAGGTGTAAAAATCAGCCGTTCTGCCCTTGAGCAAGACAGTTAACCCCAACAACAATTGCTCCCCGTGGATGTTGATTAAGGCAGCCCCCTGCACCTCTCTGATTCAGAGGGTTGGGTTAAATGCAGAAGACACATTTTGTTGTATGTATTCAGTTTTGTAACTGACTAGGTATCCCCTTTCCCTTCACACACATGGCAACAATGTGTTTCAGGTGAAAGTTTGAGTAACGAGAGCCAACACATCTCTGAATTTATAAAACACACCAGCAGGGGGCTCTGTGTCTTCAGCCTGCTACACAACAGACATCAGACAGAGGAGAACAAGACCTGAAGACAACTTCCTGGAAGTCACCTCAGGAGGGATGGAGGTGGAGGAAAGAAGGGGGAGGAGGACGAGCGGGAAGAAGAAGAAGAAGAAGAAGAAGAAGAAGAAGAAGAAGAAGAAGAAGAAGAAGAAGAAGAAGAAGTAGAAGAAGAAGAGTCTGATGAAAGGTGGGATAGAAGTAAAATAAAGAGGAGGGAAGAGAGGAGAGGAGGGAAGAGAGGAGGGAAGAGAGGAGGGAAGAGAGGAGGAGAAAGAGGAGGGAAGAGGAGGGAAGAGAGGAGGGAAGAGAGGAGGGAAGAGAGGAGGAGAAAGAGGAGGGAAGAGGAGAGGAGGGAAGAGAGGAGGGAAGAGAGGAGGGAAGAGAGGAGTGACAGTTACCTGAGTTCCAGAGATGCAGTACAGTCTGTTGGAAGGTGACCTCAGAAGGAGGGACACAGATGAGGAAGTTGACCCTGTCAAAGGAGCCCAGGTCCAGGTTCTGAGTGCTGGAGTCAGCGATGGCACACACATGGGACAGCAGCTTCCTGGCAACCACCAACTGGATGGGCCGTACCTCCCACCACTCCACACGGTATTCTACACACACATGTGGAAACACACATATTAGACACAATGTATATACACAATGCATGTATGCGCACGCATGGACACAAAATCACCCCCACACACACAGATACAAATTTAATTCTACACACACATACAGCATGTAGCTCAGTCAGACAACAAACATTTTCTGATCAGTGTGTATGTCTCACTTGAGCAGGAGTCCTTAGGGCTCTCTGCTCTGTCTGTGTGTCTGTCTGTGGCTGGTTTTTGGGGGCTGCCTGTAGCTCTCTCTGTCCGTCTTTCTCTCTCTCTCTCTCTCTCTCTCTCTCTCTCGCTCTCTCTCTCTCTCTCTCTCTCTCTCTCTCTCTCTCTCTCTCTCTCGCTCTCTCTCTCTCAATTCAATTTCAATTTCAATTTAAGGGCTTTATTGGCATGGGAAACGTATGTTAACATTGCCAAAGCAAGTGAAGTAGATAGTAAACAAAAGTGAAATAAACAATAGATATTAACAGTAAACATTACACTCAGAAGTTCCAAAAGAATAAAGACATTTCAAATGTCATATTATGTCTATATACAGTGTTGTAATAATGTGCAAATAGTTAAAGTACAAATGGGAAAATAAATAAACATAAATATGGGTTGTATTTACAATGGTGTTTGTTCTTCACTAGTTGCCCTTTTCTTGTGGCAACAGGTCTTATGGTTTTTCAACCAGTAGATAATTGGGTTTGTTTTCGAATTCTTTGTGGATCTCTGTAATCTGAGGGAAATATGTGTCTCTAATATGGTCATACATTTGGCAGGAGGTTAGGAAGTGCAGCTCAGTTTCCACCTCATTTTGTGGGCAGTGTGCACATAGCTTGTCTTCTCTTGAGAGCCAGGTCTGCCTACGGCGGCCTTTCTCAATAGCAAGGCTATGCTCACTGAGTCTGTACATAGTCAAAGCTTTCCTTAAGTTTAGGTCAGTCACAGTGGTCAGGTATTCTGCCACTGTGTACTCTCTGTTTAGGGCCAAATAGCATTTTAGTTTGCTCAGTTTTTTTGTTAATTCTTTCCAATATGTCAAATAATTATTTTTGTTTTCTCACGATTTGGTTGGGTCTAATTGTGTTGTTGTTGTTGTTGTCCTGGGGCTCTGTGGGGTCTGTTTGTGTTTGTGAACAGAGCCCCAGGACCAGCTTATTTAGGGGACTCTTCTCCAAGTTCATCTCTCTGTAGGTGGCTTTGTTATGGAAGGTTTGGGAATCACTTCCTTTTAAGTGGTTATAGAATTTAACGGCTCTTTTCTGGATTTGGATAATTAGCGGGTATCGGCCTAATTCTGCTCTGCATGCATTATTCGTTTTTTTTTTGTTGTACACAGAGGATATTTTTGCAGAATTCTGTATGCAGAGTCTCAATTTGGTCGGTGAGCGGACCCCAGACCTCACAACCATAAAGGGCAATGGGTTCTATAACTGATTGAAGTATTTTTTGCCAGATCCTAATTGGTATGTCAAATTTTATGTTCCTTTTGATGGCATAGAAGGCCCTTCTTGCCTTGTCTCTCAAATCATTCACAGCTTTGTGGAAGTTACCTGTGGCGCTGATGTTTAGGCCGAGGTATGTATAGTTTTTTTGTGTGCTCTAGGGCAACGGTGTCTAGATGGAATTTGTATTTGTTGTCCTGGCAACTGGACCTTTTTTGGAACACCATTATTTTTGTCTTACTGAGATTTACTGTCAGGGCCCAGGTCTGACATAATCTGTGCAGAAGATCTAGGTGCTGCTGTAGGCCCTCCTTGGTTGGTGACAGAAGCACCAGATCATCAGCAAACAGTAGACATTTGACTTCAGATTCTAGTAGGGTGAGGCCGGGTGCTGCAGACTGTTCTAGTGCCCTCGCCAATTCGTTGATATACATGTTGAAGAGGGTGGGGCTTAAACTGCATCCCACGGCCCTGTGGAAAGAAATGTGTGTTTTTTGCCAATTCTCACCACACACTTGTTGTTTGTGTACATGGATTTTATAAAGTCGCATGTTTTTTCCCCAACCCCACTTTCCATCAATTTGTATAGCAGACCCTCATGCCAAATTGAGTCAAAAGCTTTTTTGAAATCAACAAAGCATGAGAAGACTTTGCCTTTGTTTTGGTTTGTTTATTTGTCAGTTAGGGTGTGCAGGGTGAATACGTGGTCTGTCGTATGGTAATTTGGTGAAAAGCCAATTTCACATTTGCTCAGTACATTGTTTTCACTGAGGAAATGAACTAGTCTGCCGTTAATGATAATGCAGAGGATTTTCCCAAGGTTGCTGTTGACGCATATCCCACGGTAATTATTGGGGTCAAATTTGTCTCCACTTTTGTGGATAGGGGTGATCAGTGCTTGGTTCCAAATATTGGGGAAGATGCCAGAGCTAAGGATGATGTTAAAGAGTTTAAGTATAGCCAATTGGAATTTGTGGTCTGTATATTTTATCATTTCGTTGAGGATACCATCAACAGGCCTTTTTGGGTTGGAGGGTTTGTATTTTGTCCTGTAGTTCATTCAATGTAATTGGAGAATCCAGTGGGTTCTGGTAGTCTTTAATAGTTGATTCTAAGATTTGCATTTGATCATGTACATTTTTTTGCAGTTTGTTCTTTGTTATAGGGCCAAAAAGATTGGAGAAGTGGTGTACCCATACATCTCCGTTTTGGATAGATAGCTCTTCGTGTTGTTGTTTGTTTAGTGTTTTCCAATTTTCCCAGTCTATGGATTCTTCAATTACATTGAGCTGATTTTTGACATGCTGTTCCTTCTTTTTCCATTGTGTATTTCTGTATTGTTTTAGTGATTCCCCATAGTGAAGGCGTAGGCTCAGGTTTTCTGGGTCTCTCTCTCTCTCTCTCTCTCTCTCTCTCTCTCTCTCTCTCTCTCTCTCTCTCTCTCTCTCTCTCTCTCTCTCTCTCTCTCTCTCTCTCTCTCTCTCTCTCACTCACTTACCAGGTCTCAGAGAGTTGCAGAAGGTAGTGAGCTCGTGGGTCATTCCAGAGGACAGCTGTTGACTGATCTCTCTCAGACCTTCACTGGGACTGAACATCCCCTCGGTCAGGGCACGACACTGGTGTTGACCTACAACACACACACACACACACACACACACACACACACACACAAACAGGTATTACATGCACACACACACGCACGTACACACGCATGCACAAACAAAAGTTCTGTAACTTCAGTCGATGTGAGACAAACACACACACAGCACACTTACAGACACAGGCACCCACAAAACGTATTACACCCCCCCTCCCAACCCCTTTACACACACACCTGTCACCACCATGCAGGACTCTGTCTCCTGTCCCTTGGCTGTACAGATGATGACCACATAGTTGGCCAGCTGTCCCTCCATCAGCTTAGTGAAGGTGTCAGCCAGCCCCAGAGCCATTGAGGCCTTCTCTCCCAGAACCACCACTCCCTCCCCACATGACAAGGCTGCCAGCTGGGCCAGCCAGGGCAGCTGGGAGGGGGTGAGGGGCTGGGCATGGGGCATTGGAAGCCCAGGCAGGGTGGAGGAAGCCTGGGGGAGGGAGAGGCCAGGCTGGGGCTGGGGCTGCTGGTACTGGCGGATCCTACTGAGGTGGGACTCTCTCCAGGAACGCATGAAGATCTGCTCCAGGTCCTCAATAAGCGGGACCTGGTCTGGGCCTGGGGGGAAACGACAATAACCAGTTACTACCAACTAGGTTTTTATTGACTGTCTCAATGTAATAGTACGTTCTGCACAATTTAGAGTTCTATTCAATCAGCATCGCTGAAGCTTTACGGATTGCTCTCTCTCTCTCTCTCTCTCCTCGCTCTCTCTCTCTCTCTCTCTCTCTCTCTCTCTCTCTCTCTCTCTCTCTCTCTCTCTCTCTCTCTCTCTCTCTCTCTCTCTCTCTCTCTCTCTCTCTCTCTCTCTCTCTCTCTCTCTCTCTCACCTAGTTGCACCAGGTAGTATACAGTGAGTAGTATCTGCATCTCTACAGACAGGGGCTGTATAGGAGAGGGTCCGTAGTGTTGGTAGACCCTGGGCAGGGCCCGGTTGTTCTGATAGCAGCTCTGGAGCAGGGAACTGACCTGCACATCAGACACCTTACCACTCAGCTGGGGTAGGCTACCATGACTTGGGGACCGGACACACAACACACACAGGTCACACACACAGGATCAGATTGTGGGAAAATGAAGAAAGAGCTAATGGATACACCTAAGGAGTGGAGGGATGGAGGGATAAGGGGGGATAGGATGAGAGGTGGAGGGATGAGGAGGAGGGGGAAAGGTGGAGAGGTGGAGAGGTGGAGAGATGGAGGAGTGGAGGGTAGTAAAGAGGATACAGGTGAAAAGATGGAAGGGTGAGAGGTGGGATAAGTGTTAATTGATCCGGGTGAAGGGGTGGTTGAGAGAGAGAGAGAGAGAGAGAGAGAGAGAGAGAGAGAGAGAGAGAGAGAGAGAGGTGGAGTAACATATTGAGGTGAAGGGGTGAGCTATAGCAGAGGACCTTTCTTTCCACTGCTAAGCTAGGGGGCTTTAAGACAGTGGCTCAGACTCCAGTCCTCGAGGGCATCAGTGTCTGCTGGGTTTTGTTGCAAACTTGCATTTAATATCACTGAGGTACAGGAACATCACACACACACATGCACACACGCACGCACGCACGCACACCCACACCCACACACCCACACACACACACACACACACACACACACACACACACACACACACACACACACACACACACACACACACACACACACACACACACACACACACACACACACACACACACACACACACACACACACACACACACACACACACACACTCAGTTTGACCTCTGAAGATGACTGGCTGAAGTCTGCAGGTGTGCAGCAGCTGATCAGGCACTGTGACTGACGGCCCGAGGGTAGAGGGGGGGTTGGAGGACCCCTGGAACACACTCACTGGGGGGGCATTGTCTGTAGGCGCAGGAACACACTCAGCAAGTAGCAGAAACAAAGCAGAGACACTGATACTGTGGTAACTACACCCTGCAGATGACTGATACAGTGGTAACTACACCCTGCAGAAGACTGATCCTGTGGTAACTACACCCTGCAGAAGACTGATACAGTGGTAACTACACCCTGCAGAAGACTGATACAGTGGTAACTACACCCTGTAGAAGACTGATACAGTGGTAACTACACCCTGTAGAAGACTGATACAGTGGTAACTACACCCTGCAGAAGACTGATACAGTGGTAACTACACCCTGCAGAAGACTGATACAGTGGTAACTACACCCTGCAGAAGACTGATCCTGTGGTAACTACACCCTGCAGAAGACTGATACAGTGGTAACTACACCCTGCAGAAGACTGATACAGTGGTAACTACACCCTGCAGAAGACTGATCCTGTGGTAACTACACCCTGCAGAAGACTGATCCTGTGGTAACTACACCCTGCAGAAGACTGATACAGTGGTAACTACACCCTGTAGAAGACTGATACAGTGGTAACTACACCCTGTAGAAGACTGATCCTGTGGTAACTACACCCTGCAGAAGACTGATCCTATGGTAACTACACCCTGCAGAAGACTGATCCTGTGGTAACTACACCCTGCTGAAGACTGATACAGTGGTAACTACACCCTGCAGAAGACTGATACAGTGGTAACTACACCCTGTAGAAGACTGATACAGTGGTAACTACACCCTGCAGAAGACTGATACAGTGGTAACTACACCCTGTAGAAGACTGATACAGTGGTAACTACACCCTGTAGAAGACTGATCCTGTGGTAACTACACCCTGCAGAAGACTGATCCTGTGGTAACTACACCCTGAAGAAGACTGATACAGTGGTAAATACACCCTGTAGAAGACTGATACAGTGGTAACTACACCCTGCAGAAGACTGATACTGTGGTAACTACACCCTGTAGAAGACTGATCCTGTGGTAACTACACCCTGCAGAAGACTGATCCTGTGGTAACTACACCCTGTAGAAGACTGATACAGTGGTAACTACACCCTGTAGTAGACTGATACAGTGGTAACTACACCCTGTAGAAGACTGATACAGTGGTAACTACACCCTGTAGAAGACTGATCCTGTGGTAACTACACCCTGCAGAAGACTGATACAGTGGTAACTACACCCTGTAGAAGACTGATACAGTGGTATTCTAGGTAGCTTCCGACATCAAATCAAATCAAATCAAATCACATTTTATTGGCCACATGCGCCGGATACAACAGGTGCAGACATTACAGTGAAATGCTTACTTACAGCCCTTAACCAACAGTGCATTTATTTTTTAATAAAAAGGAGAATAAAACAACAACAAAAAAGTGTTGAGAAAAAAAGAGCAGAAGTAAAATAAAATAACAGTAGGGAGGCTATATATACAGGGGGGTACCGGTGCAGAGTCAATGTGCGGGGGCCCCGGCTAGTTGAGGTAGTTGAAGTAATATGTACATGTGGGTAGAGTTAAAGTGACTATGCATAAATAATTGACAGAGTAGCAGCAGCGTAAAAATATGGGGTGGGGGGGCAGTGCAAATAGTCCGGGTAGCCGTGATTAGCTGTTCAGGAGTATTATGGCTTGGGGGTAGAAGCTGTTGAGAAGTCTTTTGGACCTAGACTTGGCACTCCGGTACCGCTTGCCGTGCAGTAGCAGAGAGAACAGTCTATGACTAGGGTGGCTGGAGTCTTTTACAATTTTGAGGGCCTTGCTCTGACACTGCCTGGTATAGAGGTCCTGGATGGCAGGAAGCTTGGCCCCAGTGATGTACTGGGCCGTACGCACTACCCTCTGTAGTGCCTTGCGGTCGGAGACTGAGCAGTTGCCATACCAGGCGGTGATGCAACCAGTCAGGATGCTCTCGATGGTGCAGCTGTAGAATTTTTTGAGGATCTGAGGACCCATGCCAAATCTTTTCAGTCTCCTGAGGGG
This sequence comes from Coregonus clupeaformis, assembly GCF_020615455.1. Lineage (NCBI taxonomy): Eukaryota > Metazoa > Chordata > Actinopteri > Salmoniformes > Salmonidae > Coregonus > Coregonus clupeaformis. The sequence goes on along the minus strand of NC_059216.1, from coordinate 3,366,754 downwards.
GAATAGGCTTTGCCGTGCCCTCTTCACGACTGTCTTGGTGTGTTTGGACCATGATAGTTCGTTGGTGATGTGGACACCAAGGAACTTGAAGCTCTCAACCTGTTCCACTACAGCCCTGTCGATGAGAATGGGGGCGTGCTCAGTTTTCCCTGTAGTCCACAATCATCTCCTTTGTCTTGGTCACGTTAAGGGAGAGGTTGTTATCCTGGCACCACACTGCCAGGTCTCTGACCTCCTCCCTATAGGCTGTCTAACACACGCTTGCACGTGCACGCACACGCACGCACGCACACACGCACACACACACACACACACACACACACACACACACACACACACACACACACACACACACACACACACACACACACACACACACACACACACACACACACCATCTCACCCTTTCTCTCTCTCACTCTCTCTCTCTCTGAGCTCTCCTACCTGGTTTGGTCCAATTGGTGAGTGATGAGGAAGAGGAGGAAGAAGAGGAAGATGGGGGGTCTTCACAGCAGACTCAGCTACAGCAGAAGACTCAGGAGACCAGCCTTTGTCTCTTTTTAGGTGGTCCCGCATTGAGTGTACCTGACAGGACAAGCAACGCACTGTTATGTATGTCTTGGGGTGGGGGATGTTTCACAATGCACAGAATAATGTCCTCTTGAATGACAACTGACATTCATTCATTACATCATACAGACACCCTAAATACAGTGCATTCTGTTTCTTTGTTTGTTTGTTCATTCATTTATATTACTTTTATCCAACAGATCAGCCAGCCATGTCATCCAGCCAGCCAGCCAGTCAACAGCCAGCCAGCATGCCAGCCAGTCAACCAGCCAGCCAGCCAGGCAGTCAACCAGCCAGCTAGACAGTCAATCAGCCAGCCAGCCAGTCAATCAGCCAGCCAGTCAACCAGCCAGCCAGCCAGTCAACCAGCCAGACACAGTCAACCAGCCAGCCAGTCAGCCAGCCAGCCAGTCAATCAGCCAGCCAGTCAACCAGCCAGCCAGTCAACCAGCCAGACACAGTCAACCAGCCAGCCAGTCAGCCAGCCAGCCAGTCAATCAGCCAGCCAGTCAACCAGCCAGCCAGTCAACCAGCCAACCAGCCAGTCAGCCAGCCACTGCAGTATAACCATAGCTCAGTATTACACACACACACAAATACACACTCACACTCACAGACCAACAACAACAATGGTAATCTAGTTGACACTTACAGTTGAAGTCGGAAATGTACATACACTAAGTTGACTGTGCCTTTAAACAGCTTGGAAAATTCCAGAAAATGATGTCATGGCTTTAGAAGCTTCTGATAGGCTAATTGGCATCATTTGAGTCAATTGGAGGTGTACCTGTGGATGTATTTCAAGGCCTACCTTGAACCTCAGTGCCTCTTTGCTTGACATCATGGGAAAATGAAAAGAAATCAGCCAAGACCTCAGAAAAAAAATGGTAGACCTCCACAAGTCTGGTTCATCCTTGGGAGCAATTTCGAAACGCCTGAAGATACCACGTTCATCTGTACAAACAATAGTACGCAAGTATAAACACCATGGGACCACGCAGCCGTCATGCCGCTCAGGAAGGAGACGCGTTCTGTCTCCTAGAGATGAACGTGCTTTGGTGCGAAAAGTGTAAATCAATACCAGAACAACAGCAATGGACCTTGTGAAGATGCTGGAGGAAACAGGTACAAAAGTATCTATATCCACAGCAAAACGAGTCCTATATCGACATAACCTGAAAGGCCGCTCAGCAAAGAAGCCACTGCGTGCCATAAAAAAAAAGCCAGACTACGGTTTGCAACTGCACATGGGGACAAAGATCCATGTGCAGTTGGAAAATGATGTGGATATATTGAAGCAACATCTCAAGACATCAGTCAGAAAGTTAAAGCTTGGTCGCAAATGGTCTTCCAAATGGACAATGACCCCAAGCATACTTCCAATGTTGTGGTAAAATGCCTTAAGGACAACAAAGTCAAGGTATTGGAGTGGCCATCACAAAGCCCTGACCTGAATCATTTTACATTTTAGTCATTTAGCAGACGCTCTTATCCAGAGCGACTTACAGTTAGTGAGTGCATACATTTTCATACTGGCCCCCCATGGGAATCGAACCCACAACCCTGGCGTTGCAAGCGCCATGCTCTACCAACTGAGCTACACGGGGCTATAGAAAAGCCTATAGAAAATGTTTTGGCAGAACTGAAAAAGCGTTTGCGAGCAAGGAGGCCTACAAACCTGACTCAGTTACACAAGCTCTGTCAGGAGGAATGGGCCAAAATTCACCCAACTTATTGTGGAAAGCTTGTGGAAGGCTACCTGAAATGTTTGACCCAAGTTAAACAATTTAAAGGCAATGCTAGCAAATACTAATTGAGTGTATGTAGACTTCTGACTCACTGGGAATGTGATGAAATAAATAAAAGCTGAAATAAATAATTCTCTCTACTATTATTCTGACATTTCACATTGTTAAAATAAAGTGGTGATCCTAACTGACCTAAGACAGGGAATTTTTACTAGGATTAAATGTCAGGAATTGTGAAAAACTGAGTTTAAGGTGTATGTAAACTTCTGACTTCAACTGTATGTAGTATGTGTGTGTGTGTGTGTGTGTGTGTGGGGGGGTATGCATGTGAGTGTGTATGTGTGTGTGTGTACGGTATGTGTATGTGTGTGGGTATGTCTGTGAGTGTGAGTGTGTATTTGTGTGTGTGTGTATTTGTGTGTGTGTGCGTGTGTGTATTTGTGTGTGTGTGCCTGCGTGCACGTGTGTACCTGTGTAGCTGCTGGGTGTGTGTGCAGAGTGAGCGGTGACCGCTGGGTTGAGGAGGTGATCGTCTGAGGTTACATGCCCGTCAGAGGCATTGGGCACTGTCTGTCTCCCTCTGCTCTCTGTAAAGACAGAACAAATAGTCAGCCACACAGCAACACACACACACACACACACACACACACACACACACACTCACGTACAGATTAGCATTTGGCTACACACACACAGTCAAAACCATTAAAACACAGTCAATGGTCCTGTACTAAGTTGACTCAAGTTTCTCCATGAGTCCCTCCAGTGATTATGGTAATGTTAATTGTACTTCCTCTACTCTAGTTACTGTAGAGTAGAGACTCATCCCAAACCCCCTTCCTGATCAGCCAGGGTAAAGAAGACTGCCTGTAACTATAGCTGGACTAACTGTATCTGTCCTTCAGAAATACCACAGGCTTTATCAATAACACAGTAAGTCTAGCCACAGGCTCTGACACTGACCCCGACCCCTATTTTCCCTCTGACCCCTGTCCTGAACTCTGACCCCAGACCTCTGCCCTCCACACCTGGACAGACAGGTAGGGTCACAGACCCCTCCTCTCCTAAACACACCTCCCCCAGACAAGCCCTGTCTACAAAACTACAGCAGAGATACACATGGAGAGCGTAAACCACTAAACCACTCTCTCTCTCTCTCTCTCTCTCTCTCTCTCTCTCTCTCTCTCTCTCTCTCTCTCTCTCTCTTTCTCTCTCTCTCTTTCTCTCTCTCTCTCTCTCTCTCTCTTTCTCTTTCTCTCTCTCTCTCTCTCTCTCTCTCTCTGTCTCTCTCTCTCTCTCTCTCTCTCTCTCTCTCTCTCTCTCTCTCTCTCTCTCTCTCTCTCTCTCTCTCTCTCTCTCTCTCTCTCTCTCTCTCTCTCTCTCTCTCTCTCTCTCTCTCTCTCTCTCTCTCTCTCTTTTCTCTCTCTCTCTATCTCTCTCTCTCTCTCTCTCTCTCTCTCTCGCTCTCTCTCTCTCTCTCTCTATCTCTCTCTCTCTCTCTCTCTCTCTCATTCTCTCTCTCATTCTCTCTCTCATTCTCAATTCAAAGGGCTTTATTGGCATGGGAAACATATGTTTACATTGCCAAAGCAAGTGAAATAGATAATAAACAAAAGTGAAATAAACAATCAAAAATGAACAGTAAACATTACACTCACAAAAGTTCCAAAGGAATAGAGACATTTCAAATGTTCTATTATGGCTATGTACAGTGTTATAACGACGTGCAAATAGTTCAAGTACAAAAGGGAAAATAAATAAACATAAATATGGGTTGTATTTCCAAAGGTGTGTGTTGTCCACTGGTTGCCCTTTTCTTGTGGCAACAGGTCACAAATCTTGCAGCTGTGATGGCACACTGTGGTATTTCACCCAATAGATATGGAAGTTTATTAAAATTGGATTTGTTTTCCATTTCTTTGTGGGTCTGTGTATTCTGAGGGAAATATGTGTCTCTAATATGGTCATACATTTGGCAGGAGGTTAGGAAGTTGTCACGATCGTCGTTACAGGAAGCGGACCAAGGCGCAGCGTGTGATACAAACATGACTTTATTTTAATTAACGAACAAACCAAAACACGACTCGTGAAGTCCAACGGTTAAACATACCGAAACGGAACAAAAACCCACAACACCCACAGGAAAACATACAGATTAAATATGGCTCCCAATCAGAGATAACGAGCCGACAGCTGACACTCGTTACCTCCGATTGGGAGTCATTGACCAAACATAGAAATAAACCCAACAGAAATACAAACATAGAAATACACCCAACGAATGAACACACCCTGGCTCAAATTACAGAGTCCCGGAGCCAGAGCGTGACAGTACCCCCCCCTAAAGGCGCGGACTGCGACCGCGCCTCAATACGGGCTAAACAAGGGAGGGCTGGGTGGGCATACCTCCTCGGCGGTGGCTCTGGCTCTGGCCTTGATCCCCACCTCCTCTCCCACCCCCCAAAGTACCCCTGGTCCTGTCTAGCCCCGCTGGCCGGAGCCGGACTGACGACACGCGCCCCTGGCTTGGTGCGTGGAGGACGAACGGGCCTTACCAGGCTGACGACGCGCACCACTGCCTTGGCGCGGGGAGCAGGAATGGGCCGGACCGGGCTGACGGGCGCACCCCTGACTTGGTGCGGAGAGCGGAACCGGGCCGGACAGGGCTGACGAAACGCACCACAGACTTGGTGCGGGGAGCAGGACTGGGCCGGACAGGGCTGACGGCGCACCACAGACCTGGTGCGGGAGCAGGAACGGGCAGAGCCGGGCTGACGAGACGCACCACAGACTTGATGCGGGGAGCAGGGACAGGCCGGGCTGAACTGGCGACGCGCACCACAGACCTGGTGCGGAGAGCAGGAACGGGCAGAGCCGGGCTGACGAGACGCACCACAGACTTGATGCGGGGAGCAGGAATGGCCCGGACTGGACTGACGACACACACCACTGGCCCTACACCGGGATCTGGAACGGGCCGGACCGGACTGGCAACACACGCCAGTACCTCTCGCCGTGCCTCTACTTCCTCCATCCCCTCTTTGACCAGTGGCCCCCGTAACCCGGCGGCCTTCTCCGGCAACCCACTGGACCGCTCTATCGCGGCCTCCTGCTGGTCCGCCGTCGTGAGCCCCCCTAAAAATTTTCGGGCGTCTCTCCTACCCGTGGCCCAGGTCTCCATGTCCCTCGCCAGCTTCTCGCCCTTCTGCCATAATGTCAAGCCCCTCTCTTCCTCACTCGGCTTGACCCAGTCCAGGAGGCGAAGGAGATCTGTGAGGGATCTCCCCGCGATGGCTCCTGGACACGCTGCTTGGTCCCATCTTGGTGGGTTTTTCTGTCACGATCGTCGTTACAGGAAGCGGACCAAGGCGCAGCGTGTGATACAAACATGACTTTATTTTAATTAACGAACAAACCAAAACACGACTCGTGAAGTCCAACGGTTAAACATACCGAAACGGAACAAAAACCCACAACACCCACAGGAAAACATACAGATTAAATATGGCTCCCAATCAGAGATAACGAGCCGACAGCTGACACTCGTTACCTCCGATTGGGAGTCATTGACCAAACATAGAAATAAACCCAACAGAAATACAAACATAGAAATACACCCAACGAATGAACACACCCTGGCTCAAATTACAGAGTCCCGGAGCCAGAGCGTGACAGAAGTGCAACTCAGTTTCCACCTCAGTTTCCACCTCAAATGTAACTGCTCTTTTCTGGATTTTGATAAGTAGTGGGTATCGGCCTAATTATACTCTGCATGCATTATTTGGTGTTTTTTGTTGCGCACTGAGGATATTTTTGCAGAATTCTGCATGCAGAGTCTCAATTTGGTGTTTGTCCCATTTTGCGAATTCTTGGTTGGTGAGCGGACCCCAGACCGCCCAACCATAAAGGGCAATAGGTTCTATAACTGATTCAAGTATTTTTAGCCAGTTCCTAATTGGTATGTTGAATTTTATGTTCCTTTTGATGGCAATGAAGGCCCTTCTTGCCTTGTCTCTCTGATCGTTCACAGCTTTGTGGAAGTTTCCTGTGGCGCTGATGTTTAGGCCGAGTATTTTTTTGTTGTTGTATGCTCTAGGGCAACAGTGTCTAGATGGAATTTGTGTTTGTGGTCCTGGCAACTGGACCTTTTTTGGAACACCATTATTTTTGTCTTACTGAGATTTACTGTCAGGGCCCAGGTCAGACAGAATCTGTGCAGAAGATCTAGGTGCTGCTGTAGGCCCTTGGTTGGGGACAGAAATATCAGATCATCAGCAAAACAGTAGACGTTTGACTTCAGATTCTAGTATGGTGAAGCCGGGTGCTGCAGATTGTTCTAGTGCCCTCGCCAATTTGTTAATATATATGTTGAAGAGGGTGGGGCTCAAGATGCATCCCTGTCTCACCCCACGGCCCTGTGGAAAGAAATGTGTGTTTTTTTGCCAATTTTAACTGCGCACTTATTGTTTGTGTACATGGATTTTATAATGTTGTATGTTTTTCCCCCAACACTGGTTTCCATCAATTTGTATAGCAGACCCTCGTGCCAAATTGAGTCAAAAGATCTTTGAAATCGACAAAGCATGAGAAGCCTGTCCCCTATTTGACCTAGATAGTTTGTGTGTATGTATTGATATCTAGGCTACGTGTGCCTTTAAAATGTTTTATGTAGTTCTGTCCTTGAGCTGTTCTTGGCTAGTAATGTTCTGTATTATGTCATGTTTCATATTTTGTGTGGACCCCAGGAAGAGTAGCTGCTGCTTTTGCAACAGCTAATGGGGATCCTAATAAAATACCAAATACCTTTGTTTTGTTTTTGTTTGTTTGTCAATTAAGGTGTTCAGGGTGAATACGTGGTCTGTCGTACGGTAATTTGGTAAAAAGCCAATTTGACATTTGCTCAGTATATTGTTTTCACTGAGGAAATGTACGAGTCTGCTGTTAATGATAATGCAGAGGATCCACCTCCCCCCGTCTTAGCAGATAGCAGCCCCTCTGACCAGCTGTCGCTGGTTGTTCCTGTACAGGTGGTACTTTAAGGTCTTCTGTTTCTTTGGCTGGGTGCTCAGCTTCAGGTTGATGTGGTTGGAGAATTCTGTGAAGTAGCGGAAACCCTTCTCTCCACAACCCATACAGTTCCCCGAGAACCCTGAGGAGGACCACACAAACACTGGGTCAGTGTGTGTGTGTGTGTGTGTGTATATCATGTGGTGACTCAGTGGAGTAACAATAACCCTTTTCTCCTGTAGCGAGAGAAAGAGTGTGTGAGTGATGATTTTTCCATGGTTACAGCTGTGCTGTGGGTCGGTGTTCCGGGTGTGTGTGTGTGTATGTGTGTAGCAGAGCCCAGGTAGAGGGACTAATAATGTGTGTGTGACTGCAGTCAGGGTACCCTGACCCTGTTCTCTATAACCTCTCTCTTTCTTTCTCTCTCTTTTTCTGTGTTATTCTCTCTTTCTTACTTTTTGTCTCTCTGCCTCTCTCATTTCAGCTTCCTCAATGCCTCACTCACTCCCTTTCCTTCTTCAGCCCCCACTCTCCCTCCCTCTTTCACTGTATCTCCTGCTAACCCCACTCTCCCTCTCTCCATCCATCTAACTGCAAACCTATCCATCTATCCTCTCACCCTTACTTTTCCATTTCCCTTCCTCTGGACCAGGGGTTGCCTAGCCCTGCTATAGACTTGGATTTCTATGTGTGTGTGTGTGTGTGTGTGTGTGTGTGTGTGTGTGTGTGTGTGTGTGTGTGTGTGTGTGTGTGTGTGTGTGTGTGTGTGTGTGAATGTGTGTGTGTGTGTGTGTGTGCATGCCTATGTGTGTGTGTGTATCTGTATGTGTGTGTCTCACCTAGCAGTGCGTTGCGCCCCCATTCATCGGGCAGGAACCTACGGTCGACTGCACACACCAGCAGGGTGTCTGGTGCGCCTGCAGACTTGGCCCCTACCAGCAGGAACCCTGGGGGCACGTCTCGAGGCTCTGACACCAGGGAGGACAGACGCAGGTCTCAACCCGCCTGGCAGAACCCTGAGAGGGACACACACACGGACGCTTAGGTAGGCATGCACACACAGACACACACAAACTGTTAAACAATGTTACCCTGACCTGTAACCAGACAGACAGAGATCTCTTTCCACCAGACAGAAGCCTAAGCAGGCCAGGCAGCCTAAGACAGTGAGGGGGCAGAACTGAGGGAACCGTTTGTGTGTTTGTACCGTCCGTGGTGCAGCATCCCTCTGGCGGGGGCTTCGTCTGGTACGGGACGGGGGGGCTGTTGGACTCCGAGCCATCTTCCTCCTCCACATCCTCATTCTCCACCTGGCCTACTGACACACACATTCTCATTACAGTGTTATAACACACACACACACACATACACCAGTGGAGGCTGCTGAGGGGAAGACGGCTCATAATGATGTCTGGAACGGAGCAAATGGAATGGTATCAAACCATGTGTTTAATGTATTTGATACCATTCCACCTATTCAGCTCCAGCCATTACCACGAGCCCATCCTCCCCAATTATGGTGCCACCAACCCCCTGTGGCACACATATACACACACAAACACACACATGCAGCACACACATATACACACACACACCTACACACACACCGTTGTATGGGGGTGGGTGCTTTGCCTCCAGGTAGAGCTGTGAGAAGACCACAGTGATGGAGCGGAGCGAAGCCTCGATGGAGTTATGAAGCACCTCCTGGAAACGCGTGGTCCTCAGCTGGCCCGCATACGAGTTCCCCATCGCACACCTAGACACACAGGATGAAACACACAAGTTCAACATGACCTCGTACATTACTGCTAACAGTTTACCATAACCCACCTACACACACATGCACACACACACACACACACACACGCACGCACATGACCACACTCCTCCAGAATCATCTCTCTCTCTCTCTCTCTCTCTCTCTCTCTCTCAATAATACATATGGCGCTGTTGTCACTTCATCTGTCACCTATGGCAACCTTTGTGGCATGTCATAATTCCCCCTATCAATACTTAGACAGGGTGAGAAGGTGAACCAGTAACTAACACCTTTTCAGGTCAGTAGAGCAATAGGAGACAGACACAAAGAGCAGAGCCAGAAGCAAAATATCTTTCAGAACTAGAACCCAGAAAGAAAGAAAAAAAGAAAGAAAACATAAACATTCAAAACATGTCAAATAAATGTCATTTTCTTCATGTGATTTTCTTCGTTAGATATGTTGACAATTCTGTGAAGACAACTTCCTTGCAGCACAGTGTGTTTGGCCCGAATGACAAGAGGTCAGATAAAAGGTCACTTCAGGACAGCTCTGTGACCCCTGCCTTGGTCAGCTGACCTCTGAGAGTGTAATGTTTACTGTTCGTTTTTGATAGTTTATTTCACTTTTGTTTATTATCTGTTTCACATGCTTTGGCAATGTAAACATGTTTCCCATGCCAATAAAGCCCCTTGAATTTAATTGAATGGGGGGGGGGGAGAGAGAGAGAGAGTGAGAGAGTGGTGGAAAGAGAGAGAGACAGAGAGAGCGTGAGAGAGAGAGAGAGAGAGAGAGAGAGAGAGAGAGAGAGAGAGAGAGAGAGAGAGAGAGAGAGAGAGAGGTGGAGAGAGAGAGAGAGAGAGAGAGCGAGGTGGAGAGCGAGAGAGAGAGAGAGAGAGAGAGAGACTCAGCATGCAGAATTCTGCAAAAATATCCTCTGTGTACAACAAAAAACACCAAATAATGCATGCAGAGCAGAATTAGGCCGATACCCGCTAATGATCAAAATCCAGAAAAGAGCCTTTAAATTCTATAACCACTTAAAAGGAAGTGATTCCCAAACCTTCCATAACAAAGCCATCACCTACAGAGAGATGAACTTGGAGAAGAGTCCCCTAAGTAAGCTGGTCCTGGGGCTCTGTTCACAAACACAAACAGACCCCACAGAGCCCCAGGACAACAACAACAACACAATTAGACTCAACCAAATCATGAGAAAACAAAAAGAAAAATTACTTGACACATTGGAAATAATTAACAAAAAAACAGAGCAAACTAGAATGCTATTTGGCCCTAAACAGAGAGTACACAGTGGCAGAATACCTGACCACTGTGACTGACCCAAACTTAAGGAAAGCTTTGACTATGTACAGACTCAGTGAGCCTTGCTATTGAGAAAGGCCGATGTAGGCAGACCTGGCTCTCAAGAGAAGACAGGCTATGTGCACACTGCCCACAAAATGAGGTGGAAACTGAGCTGCACTTCCTAACCTCCTGCCAAATGTATGACCATATTAGAGACACATATTTACCTCAGATTACAGAGATCCACAAATAATTCGAAAACAAACCCAATTATCTACTGGGTGAAAAACCAAAAGACCTGTTGCCACAAGAAAAGGGCAACTAGTGAAGAACAAACACCATTGTAAATACAACCCATATTTATGTTTATTTATTTTCCCATTTGTACTTTAACTATTTGCACATTGTTACAACACTGTATATAGACATAATATGACCTTTGAAATGTCTTTATTCTTTTGGAACTTCTGAGTGTAATGTTTACTGTTAATATTTATTGTTTATTTCACTTTTGTTTACTATTTACTTCACTTGCTTTGGCAATGTTAACATACGTTTCCCATGCCAATAAAGCCCTTAAATTGAAATTGAAATTGAATTGAAAATTGAATTGAGAGAGAGAGAGAGAGAGAGAGAGAGAGAGAGAGAGAGAGAGAGAGAGAGAGAGAGAGAGAGAGAGAGAATAGGGGAAAAAAGCAAGGTCTTTACGATCAGCTTTTAAAGACTTCCCTTTCCTCAGAAAAGGACTCTGGCACACACACACACACACACACACACACACACACACACACACACACACACACACACACACACACACACACACACACACACACACACACACACACACACACACACACACACACACACACACACACACACACACACACACACACACACACACACACACAATCTCCAGCTCAATAAACAATCAGCTCCACAGTCACAGTCAGGTCGTCCTGACCTAGACCGCCTACTCGGCTTGGCTCGCCCCCACCACACACTCACACACACTCACACACACACACACTCACACACACACACAAATTGACGGCTAAACTCAGCTTAGCAGCATGGGTAAACAAAGAAAGCACTAATGAGTGACCATGGCCAGCATTACAGACTACTACAAGTCATTATTACAGACTACTACAACTCACTATTACAGACCACTACAACTCACTATTACAGACTACTACAACTCACTACATATTACACTATATACTGTACACTCACTACTGCAGACTACTAAAATTACTACAGTGCCTTCAGAAAAATTCATACCCCATGACTTATATATATATATATATATATATATATATATATATATATATATATATATATATATATATATATATATATACAAAAATGTGTTACAGCCTGAATTCAAAATGGATTAAATGTATTATTATAATTAACTTTTTTTATTCTCACCTATCCACCCACAATACCCCATAATGACAAATTGAAAACATGTTTGTAGAAATTTTAGCAAATGTATTGAAAATGAAATACATAAACATCTAATTTACATAAGTATTCACACCCCTGAGTCAATACTTTGTAGAAGTGCCTTTGGCAGCGATTACAGCTGTGAGTCTTTCTGGGTAAGTCTCTAAGAGCTTTCCACACCTGGATTCTGCAACATTTGCCCATTATTATTTTCAAAATTCTTGAAGCTCTGTCAAATTGGTTGTTTATCATTGCTAGACAACCATTTTCAGGTCTTGCCATAGATTTTAAAATAGATTTAAGTAACTCAGCCACTCAGGAACATTAACTGTCTACTTGGTAAGCAACTCAAGTGTAAATTTGGCCTTGTGTTTTACGTTATTGTCCTGCTGAAAGGTGAATTAATCTCCCAGTGTCTGGTGGAAAGCAGACTGAACCAGGTTTTCCTCTAAGATTTTACCTGTGCTTAGCTCCATTCCATTTATTTATTTTTATCCTGAACAACTCCCCAGTCCTTAACAATTCAAAGCATACCCATAACATGATGCAGCCACCACTATGCTTGAAAATATGGAAAATGTTGTATTGGATTTGCCCCAAACATAACACTTTGTATTAAGGACAAAAAGTGAATTGCTTTGCCACAATTTTTGCTGTATTATTTTAGTGCCTTGTTGCAAACAGGTGCATGTTTTGGAATATTTTGATTCTGTACAGGTTTCATTCTTTTCACTCTGTCATTTAGGTTAGTATTGTGGAGTACTACAATGTTGTTGATCCATCCTCAGTTGTCTCCTATCACAGCCATTAAACTCTGTAACTGTTTTAAAGTCACCATTGGCCTCATGGTGAAATCCCTGAGTGGTTTCCTTCCTCTCCGGCAACTGAGTTAGAAAGGACACCTATATCTTTTTAGTGACTGGGTGTATTGATGCACAATCCAAATTAATAACTTCACCATGCTCAAAGGGATATTCAATGTCTGCTTTTTAAAATTGTTTTACCCATCTACCAATAGGTGCTCTTCTTTAAGAGGCATTGAAAAACCTCCCTGGTCTTTGTGGTTGAATCTGTGTTTCAAATTCACTGCTCGACTGAGGGACCTTACAGATAGTTGTATGTGTGGGGTACAGAGATGAGGTAGTCATTCAAAAATCATGTTAAGCACTATTATTGTACACAGAGTAAGTCCATGCAACTTATTATGTGACTTGTTAAGCAGAATGTTACTACTGAACTTATTTAGGCTTGCTTATTTTTATTTTTATTAATTTGTAAAAAATAAAAAAATAATAATAATCCACTTTGACATTATGGGGAATTGTGTGTAGGCCAGTGACAAATAATCTCAATTTAATCCATTTTAAATTCAGGCTGTAACACCACAAAATGTGGTAAAAGTCAAGGGGTGTGAATACTTTCTGAAGGCACTGTATATACAGTCACTACTACAGACTACTACAACTCACTATTACAGACTACTACAACTCACTACATACACTCACTATTACAGACTACTACAACTCACTATTACAGACTACTACAACTCACTATTAAAGACTACTACAACTCACTATTACAGACTACTACAATGCACTATTAAAGACTACTACAACACAAGATGAAAGACACACACATACGAACGCACGGACAGATGCACATACGAGCACACACACGGGCACACACATATGTGTAATGCTACTTTCTGCTGAGGTTTAATACACTGGGCCAGTCTATGAGGAAGAGAAGGAATACTAAACAGTGAAATGACCAGAGCAAGACGTCATCATCACACCTCTAAAATCACAGAATGGAGGGTTTTTAAAAGGAGAGGAAGAGAGGAAAAGAGAGGGAGGGCAGGAGATAAAAGGGGAGGTGTATTGATGGCACTTTGGGGTCTTAAATAGCCCCCCACTCCCCCTCGCCTCACCCCCTGACAGGGAGGTGGCAGTTTCTTTCATCTTTCCCTCCCCTCCTCCCCATCGCCTCCCTTTCTTCCCCCTCTTCCTTTCCCCAAGGGAGAGCAGTAGCACTATTGTGCCTGTTTATGCAGGCAGATCGCTCAAGAGTGACTTCGAAATTGGACGTCTATCCTTGTCTTGAGGATGTCGGGAAATGCCTTCAAAACCAGCCACTGGGGGCAATAGTGAGCACTATTACCATCAAGTAGGCTTGGGTTTTGCTAGGGCATTGTGGATGGGGTGGAGGATGGGCGTAATCCCATGACTGACCATGTTCAATCCCAGCGGTGGACACTGGTTTTAATGTTTTTTGTTTTAAGCCTAGCCCATGACTCTGGATCAGAAGGTCACGTGTTCCATCCCAGTGGTGGACACTCGTACATTTTTTTTTGTTTCAAGCCTATCCCAAACCTTAACCCTTACCTTAACCATTCAGAATGAGTGACTAAACGTAATGTTTTAACCCTATCCAAAACCTTAACTCTTAACCTTCTAAATTTGACGTTTGGAGCAACTTCGAAATTTGACATTTGGAGAAACGGAACGATACTGTGAGGAGGAGTCAACGCAGGATGTCAAAAACACTTTGAAATTTGATGTTTGGAGCAACTTAGGAATTTGATATTCTGGGAAACGTGGAGAAACGTCTAATTCTGCAGTGAGACTGTGAGAGCATGTTGTGTTCATGACCCCTTCGCTCTTTCACACACACACTTCAGTCTCGTCAAACAGCGCTTAAAACTCAGCTTTTCTACCGATCTCAACACAACCAGACACTTTTTTTTCACTGGCCTTCTAAAGAGTAGAAGGGAGGTGGAGAATAGCATTATAGGCTTTTATCCCAGAGTTGGTGTGTGTGTGCTTCTTTAGACACCCAGTAAGCCAGAGCTAGCAGACTGGTGGTGTGGGAGGGAGAAGGATAGAGGAGCAAACACAAACATTATCCATCTATAAGAGCAGGGCCTAAATTACACACGCACGCATTCACGCGCACACACACACACACGCACACACAAACATATGCTAACAAGATCTCACGGTTTTACCAATTTCACTTCAGATTTTCGACGTTTGTCGATGTTTCTCCAAAATTCACATTTTAAAGTTTTTCCAAATGTTACATTTCAACGGTTAAGTTTGGGATAGAGTTACAGTTACAAAAGAAACAACTGGAAGGTTAAGTTGAGGCATTATTACCTAATGGTTAAGTTAAGGGTTAAGGTTCAGGATAGGTCTACAACAGAAAAAACTTGAGGGTTAAGTTTAGGCATTAATTCTGAATGTTTAAAGTAACAGTTAAGGTTTTTGGGATTGAACCAATAATTTATATATACACTAGATGACTGACAGGGGGCGCTGTTTTGAAGCCACCACGCCTCCATCTTGGCACTCCCCCACCGTTGTAAAAAATATTTTGGAAGCTATATAAATGCATTTATTAATGTCTACATTGGTTTTTGCCACGTTTATTCTATTACAGACACCTTTACTTTATAACTGCCTTAATTTTGCTGGACCCCAGGAAGCTAAATATAAAAATAAGAAATTAATAAATGTCTGAATTTTTTTTCCTTAAAGTATACTTTTTTTGAAAGTTCTAATGTTACTTTCCCCACTACAACAAGAAAAATGTAATTTTGTCCTTGAAACATTTAATTTAAATACTGCACAGTTCCATTCATTCCTATGGAGGACTGCTCCTTCTGGGGAGTGACAATATGGCCGACCAGTGGCTTCAACACTTCATTGACCAATACATAGCATCAGCAATCCAGGGCTCATATACAGTGAGCTCCAAAAGTATTGGGACAGTGACACATTTTTTGTTGTTTTGTCTCAGTACTCCAGTACTTTGGATTTGAAATTATACAATGACTATGAGGTTTAAAGTACAGACTGTCAGCTTTAATTTGAGGGTATTTTCATCCATATCGGGTGAACTGCACTTTTTGTACATAGCCCCCCATTTTAGGGGACCAAAGTTTCAGGACAAATTCACTTACAGTATAGTATATATGCTATCTTATTGAACAGGCAACTTAATGATGTGTTCCCTAGGCATCTCTCTCCAGCTCTCTCCAGGTTGTTGTGCTGCTTGGCAAGCCTGCTGCTGCCTGTGCACGAGCTGAGCGCCTGCTGCTGACGTCACTCACAATGCACTTTTGCAGCCAGGCACGTGTGTTGTGACAGAAAAAATATTTTTGTGTTATTTAAAGGGAAAATGTGTGCATTTTAGCGTTTGAGTCACTTTTCAAAAGTTGCTAAATGTTCCAAATACATTTTTTAAAGTAGCTACATTTGTTGCTAGGTGCTGTTTGAAAACAAAGTTGCCAGGGTAGTCTAAGAAGTTGCTAAATCTAACAACAAAATTGCTAAGTTGGCATCACTGTTTCCCTCTTTTCTCCCCCTCTTTCTCTGTCTCCCCTGTCTTACCCACTGTCTTCCTGCTCTCTTTTCTCTGCCTCTTCTCTCCCCCAGTCCTCTCTCTTCCCTTTCCTACCGTCTTTCCCTCTCTCTCTCTCTCTTTCTCTCTCTCTCTCTCTCTCTCTCTCTCTCTCTCTCTCTCTCTCTCTCTCTCTCTCTCTCTCTCTCACTCTCTCTCTCTCCATCCCCCATGAGTTTGTCATCTTGCCCTCTCTCTCCTCTCACTCTCTCTCTCTCTCTCTCTCTCTCTCTCTCTCTCTCTCTCTCTCTCTCTCTCTCTCTCTCTCTCTCTCCTCTCTCCTGCTCTCTCTCTCTCTCTCTCTCTCTCTCTCTCTCTCTCTCTCTCTCTCTCTCCATCCACCCCCATGAGTTTGTCATCTTGCCCTCTCTCTCTCTCTCTCGCTCTCTCTCTCTCTCTCTCTCTCTCTCTCTCTCTCTCTCTCTCTCTCTCTCTCTCTCTCTCTCTCTCTCTCTCTCTCTCTCTCTCTCTCTCTCTCTCTCTCTCCATCCACCCCCCATGAGTTTGTCATCTTGCCCTCTCTCTCTCTCTCTCCTCTCTCTCTCTCCTCTCTCTCTCTCTCTCCCTCTCTCTCTCTCTCTCTCTCTCTCTCTCTCTCTCTCTCTCTCTCTCTCTCTCTCTCTCTCTCTCTCTCTCTCTCTCTCTCTCTCTCTCTCTCTCTCTCTCTCTCTCTCTCTCTCTCTCACTCTCTCTCCATCCCATGAGTTGTCATCTGCCCTCTCTCTCACTTCTCTCTCTCTCTCTCTCTCTCTGCTCTCTCTCTCACTCTCTCTTCTCTCTCCTCTCTCTCTCTCTCTCTCTCTCTCTCTCTCTCTCTCTCTCTCTCTCTCTCTCTCTCTCTCTCTCTCCTCTCTCTTGCTCTCCCTCTCTCTCTCTCTCTCTCTCTCTCTCTCTCTCTCTCTCTCTCTCTCTCTCTCTCTCTCTCTCTCTCTCTCTCTCTCTCAATTCAATTCAATTCAATTCAAGCTGCTTTATTGGCATGAAAAACATTGCGTCAATATTGCCAAAGCAACAATGTATACAATATACATTGTAAAAAAATAATAATAAATAATAACAAATAATAATAAAAATGGTAGTAAATAATGATAAATAAAAAACAACAATAAAATGGTAACAGTCAATAGTATAAATATAATAAATATACAAATCTAAATATGGAAAATGAAACTATAACTAACTTATAACTAAATAACAATATTAAGTACGTTACTATTTACTATGCAGATGTTATTATTCAGTGTCCCTCAGGCTATGGCAGGCAAATACATATTTGGCTGCAAGAGGAGCCATAGCTCCTTCGCCCATGAGTATTTTTAGTTTTTCCTCTGGGTTTAATAAGTTAAAATTTGGAACAATTCTAGTCATTTCTGTGAATAATGAATGTCTTTGTGAGGAATATTTATCACAGTAAAGGAGAAAGTGCATTTCTGTTTCTACCTCCCCTGTCATGCAGTGACCACATATACGCTCCTCTTTGGGTAGCCATGTCTTTTTATGTCTGCCGGTTTCTATTGCCAATTGGTGGTCACTCAGCCTGTACTTGGTAAGGATCTGTCTCTGCTTCGTATCTCTGACAGAGTAGAGATAATCAGCCAATTCATATTCTCTGTTTAGGGTCAGATAGCAATTTAGTCGGCTTTGGGATTTTGTTTTGTTTTTCCAATGTTGTAAATATGAGTCCTTTGATTGGTTCATGATTTTGTTCATTAGAATTCTTTCTTTTGAAGCAGTGCTGGTGTCAGCTTGGTTGGTTAGGTCCAACACCAGCTGACTGAGAGGGCTCGTTTCTGGGCTCAGCTCTTGGGTTTGAAGTGCTTTAAATTGCAGACTTGAATTTGGACTTGAATTTAGATGTAGCCAAAATTTTAATGATCTTTTCTGTATTTTTATTACTACTGGAAAGCGGCCCAATTCTGCCCTACATGCATTAGTTGGTGTATTTCTCTGGACTTGAAGAATATTCCGACAGAATTCTGCATGTAGGGCTTCAATTGGATGTTTGTCCCATATTTTAAAGTCCAGTTTATTGAGTGGCCCCCAAACCTCACTTCCGTAAAGAGCTATTGGTAGGATTACACTGTCAAATATTTTGGTCCAAATTCTAATTGGGATATTGATTTTGAATAATTTCATTTTTATTGCATACAATGCTCTGCGGGCTTTTTCTTTGAGTGCATTCACTGCCAAATTTAAAGTTTCCCGATGCAGATATGGTCAGACCAAGGTATGTGTAATTTTTAGTGTGTTCAATTATGGTGTTGTTCAGGGTGAATTTATATTTGTGTTTCTGACATCTGTTTTTTTTTTTGGAAAATCATGATTTTAGTTTTTTTGAAATTTACTGCCAGGGCCCAATTATTGCAATATTGCTCTAGAATGTTAAGGTTCTGTTGAAGACCTTCTTTGGTTGGTGATAGAAGTACCAAGTCATCAGCATATAGCAGGTATTTTACCTCTGTGTCAAATAGTGTAAGTCCTGGGGCTGGAGAATGGTCTAACATGTCTGCTAACTCATTGATATAAATGTTGAAAAGATTTGGACTCAAACTGCAGCCTTGTCTCACACCTCGACGTTGTGAAAAGAATTCTGTTCTTTGGTTTTTGATTTTTATTGCACACTTGTTTTCTGTGTACATACATTTTATTAAGTCATACACCTTACCACCAAGCCCACTTTGGAGAATTTTGTAGAATAGCCCTTCATGCCAAATAGAATCAAATGCTTTTTTAAAGTCAATAAAGCAAGCAAATATTTTGCCCTCTTTTTTTTGGTGTACGTGTTTATTAATTAGTGTATGTAAGGTGTATATATGGTCAGTAGTGCGATGGTTAGGGAGAAAGCCAATTTGACATTTACTTATTACATTTTTCTCTTGAAGAAAGGTTTGAATTCTTGAATTCAAAATGCTACAGAAAACCTTTCCCAAGTTGCTGTTTACGCAAATTCCCCTGTAATTATTGGGGTCTGATTTGTCTCCACATTTGTGGATAGGGGAGATGAGCCCCTGGTTCCAGATATCAGGGAAGCAGCCAGAAGATAAAACTATGTTGAACAACTTAAGCACAGCATTTTGCAACTCAGGTGTGCTGTTTTTCAGCATTTCATTTCTGATGTTATCTAGACCACAAGCCTTCTTTGATTTTATAGATTTTAGCTTTTCATTTAGTTCTTGTTGGGTTATTGGGTAATCTAATGGATTTTGGTTGTTTTTAATGACCGATTCAAGGATGTTCAATTTTTCTTGAATTTCTAATTGGTTCTGTTGTAATTCTTTTTGTGGGATGTTTTTGTATAGATTATCAAAATAAGTTTTCCAAATTCCTTCATCTTGTATGGCTAATTCTTGTGGCTTTGTCATGCTTAAATTGTTCCACATGTCCCAGAACTGATTTTGGTCAATTGCACTTTCAATTTCATCAAGTGTCTTGTTGGTATAATTCAATTTCTTGCGTTTTAGTGTATGTTTATACTGTTTCAGAGTTTCAAAGTATTCATAGCGTAGATCTGGGTTGTTTTGCTGCTTATGTTTTTCATTTGAAATTTGTCTTAGGTGTTTTCTAATTGTTTTACATTCGTTATCAAACCATTTTTCAGAAACATTTTGTTTTTTGTTTCTGATGTTGCATTTCTTTGGTTTTCTCAAATTTGCTTTCGATGCTGCTTTTTGGAAAATGTTATTTATGTTTTGAGTAGCCGAATTGACACCTTCTTTATTGTTTTGGTATTGTGAGTAATTGAAAAACTGTATAGAGTTCATCATTTCATTTGAGTTCAATGTTTCAATGAATCTCTCTGCACTGTTTTGAGCCCATCTGTACGATTGGTTCATGTTGTAGAGTTTATTCGGCTGTTTTTTGAATGAATATTGCCGGTTAATTTCTTCAGAAACACGTTGATCTGACTGTGATCTGACAATGGTGTCTGTGGTCTGACAGTGAATGCACTAATGGAGGAGGGGTCAATGTCAGTGATGGCATAATCGACTACACTTGTCCCAAGAGCTGAGCAGTAAGTAAACTGACCTAAAGAGTCCCCTCTGATTCTACCATTAAGCATGTACAGGCCTAAGGCTCGACAGAGATGCACTAACTCCTTCCCATTTTTGTTCAGTATTTGGTCAGGACTGTTTCTATTATTTATAATTGGGCTACTGTACAAGGAGGGGTGTCCCAATATGTGGTGGTTACCTCCCGCATCAGTGTAGTCAGGCTCAGAACCTGTTCTCGCATTGAAATCTCCACAAAGAAGCACTTTACCCTCTGCCTGAAATTGAATGATTTCTGTATGGAGATTGTCAAAAAACTGATCATCATAATATGATGAATCTGAAGGAGGAGCATAAGCTGCACATATGTATACATCATTGTCACAATAGATTGTACCTTTGTTAAGTTTTAACCAAATGTGATTAGTACCTTTTTTCATTTCATTCAGTGCTAAGTCCTGCTTATGCCAAATGATGATTCCACCTGAGTCTCGGCCCCGTTTAACATTTTTACGCTTGATTGATGGTAGTAAACTTTCTCTATAGCCTGAGGGACACTGAGTACCTATGTCTCCACGACACCATGTTTCCAGTAGGATTATGATGTCCTGTCCCTTGATGTTTTTAATCAATTCTGGATTTGTTGTTTTATAACCAAAATGTGAAGAGTACAGGCCCTGGATATTCCAAGAGCTGATAGTTAATGATCTCATTTATAGTAAGTGATATTCACTGGTTTGAGTAAAGTACATTGAAAAAATATATATATAATAATAATAGTATATATATATATATATATATATATATATATATATATATATATATACATACATACATACATATATACACATACATACATACATACATACATACATACATACATACATACATACATGCATACATACTTACATACATACATACATACATACATACATACATACATACATACATACATACATACATACATACATACATACATACATACATACATACATACATACATACATACATACATACATACATACATACATACATACATACACATACACATACATACACATATACATACATATATATATACATATACATACATACATACATACATACATATATACATATACATACATATATATACACACACACACACACACACCATTACACATCACTATTATTATAATACCAGTGCCAATAAAATAAAGGATAGTTGTAAACAACTTAATAAGAATGGCCCAAAAAATAAGTACAATGCAATCTGCAACCCTGTGTGTGTGTGTGTGTGTGTGAATTAAAGGGTCTGTCTAGCCCAGTAGTCTGCATATTAGATGCAGTAGTTGGCGCACCTCTCCTATCTCTGATTGTTCTAGGTGTCTTTTGCCAGAGGTTACCTCAGCATATGTAGGCTGATGATCTGAATGATACATGGTGTGGACTGCATCATGTGGTGTACTTCTCTGAAGGACAGTGTTCTGCCCGACCCTGGAGTAGTGGTCAGTGCTGTGTTGTGATGGACCGGGTCCAGTAGAACTGTGTTGTGATGGGCTGGGTCTGGTAGAGCTGTGTTGTGATGGGCCGGGTCTAGTAGAGCTGTGTTGTAATGGGACGGGTCTGGTCGTGCTGTCCTGAGGCGGGCCCCGTCTGGTCGTGCTGTCCTGAGGAGGGTCTGGTCTGGTAAATCTATGCTGTGTTGGGCCCGGTCTTGTAGAGCTGTGCTGTAATAAGCCGTGTCTGGCTCTTCTCTCCTGGGGATGGTGGGGGTACTGTTGTTTCAGACGGTGGGGCAGGGGGGCTCTGCTGCTGGGGTGATGGGTGTGTGGGTCCCTGCCAAGTGTTGCATCCTTTAGGTCCTTAGCAAAAGTTCTGACACTGTCCTGATCAAGGTGTACATTATCGTATAAGTGTTCACATGTCAGAGTGGGATGGTGAGCCATTCTAACGTTGAGCAGTGAGGCACAGTCCACAGTGATCTGTTGATTTATTTTGTCGATCAACTGTCCTGGGAAGTCTTTTCTTGGTAGGAGGGTGGACACAACTATATTGGTTGTTGGGAACATAGCCTGTGCCCGTTCTGCTACTCTTCTCACTGCCCCAGATACATTTTCACCTTTGGCATGAAGGTCGTTTGTGCCAGTGTGGATGATGATGTTGTCGGGGGTGTCAATCCTGATCTGACTGAGTAGCTGCATTGCACTGTCAGTTGTAGGACACCAGAACTTATACACCTGGTGTCTAGGGAATAATCTTTCCTGGACTAAGAACTTCCCATTTGAATCAATAAGGATTGCAGTTGTGGGTGACTGTCTGGGTGGAGCAGACTGGGAGACTGGTATTCTGACCTGGGCTGGAGCAGACTGGGAGGCTGGTTGGCTGACCTGGGCTGGAGAAGACTGGGTGGCTGGTTGGCTGACCTGGGCTGCAGACTTAGAGGCTGATAGGTTGACCTGGGCTGGAGCACACTGGGACGCTGGTTGGCTGATCTGGACTGGAGCAGACTGGTAGGCGGGTGCAGTGTCATCAGGCTGTGTGGTGGAGGCCATGCTGGTCTCAGGTTCTGCTTGTGTTGTACCAGGCTGGTGGACATGTTCTCTAGATGCAGAGGACATATTGACTAGCTGCTGGTTGAGGGTGTCAATGTACCTCTCTCTCTGCTCTAGCTCCTTTCTTGTTGTGCTCAGATGGTCTCTGAGGTCATCATTTGTCTGACTCAGTTTGTCCATTCTGCTTTCTAATTTAGCAATAGATGCTCTGCTCTCCTCCCTGAACTGTTTCATCTCTTCTTTTAGTTTCTGGACAGTGTTGTCCTCTTGAAGCTTGTTCTCTCTGAGTTCTATGACCTCTGCTTCGACGAGAGAGAGGGTGTTGTGGAAACGTTGCATAGCAGGTGTTCTTGGTGTTATAGGCATGTCCTTGGCTTTGTCTGCTGCAGGTGAGGTAGGTAGAGGGACACTGAGGGCTTCTTGCTGGGTCACAGAGACTGTTGGGGCCTGCTTTTCTCCATCTCCCTCCTTGACTTGTTCCCCAGTTTCTGAGATGAGTTCAGCTTCTGCTTTTAGGGTAGCAAACATATTCTCAAAAGCCTGGAGGCTTGAATCATTGCCTTGTATCAATACAGTTCCATTATTATATAAGTTTACTGTTTGATACGTGTTGCTCTGGTTAGCTTCTTCAAAAATGCTGATCTGACATCCTTGGCTGATGCCTCTCTTTTTTGAGAAAGGGAAAGTGTTGCAAATAACTCTTTTCCATATGTGCCCTCGTTTGGTATTAAATATTAAATTTGTTCTTGTTTTGCAACTGGTAAGATCTGCAAACAGGCATTCATGGTTCTGTCCCATCATCAAACCTTTGAAACTTTTCTTAGCTTTCTCTGTCTGGATGCCTGGTGGGTAAACAATTTCCATAGCAACGCTGTACACAATGTTGCAATATAAGCGTTGTTTCTTGTATTATTCTTGTATTATTCTTGTGTCTTTTAGAGAACTGTTTTACTTTGATGTCCTTTGTCTTCTGTCCTTATTTTGTCTTATTTTGTCTTTCTTTTCTTCTGTTAACTAGATATTATTTGTTAGCTAGCTAGCTTCTTCCAGGAGAGTCCCTAGCAACTGCTTAGCAACTGGTAAACAATTCAGCTAGCTAAGATAATTTTATGAAAAATAGTTACTTTTTCAAAAGCCTTTCTTCTTTGTTTGTTGCTTGTTTTGTCTGTTATTCAGTCTTGCAGTTTTCTTTTGTTATTTTTCGATGTACTTCACTCTAAAAACCATATAAATTTCAATATTTGTAGGAGCTCATTTTTCAGCAGCTGCTGCTCTATTTGGAATCTCTCTCTCCATCCATCCCCCATGAGTTTGTCATCTTGCCCTCTCTCTCTCTCTCTCTCTCTCTCTCTCTCTCTCTCTCTCTCTCTCTCTCTCTCTCTCTCTCTCTCTCTCTCTCTCTCTCTCTCTCTCTCTCTCTCTCTCTCTCTCTCTCTCTCTCTCTCTCTCTCTCTCCATCCATCCCCCCATGAGTTTGTCATCTTGCCCTCTCTCTCTCTCTCTCTCTCTCTCTCTCTCTCTCTCTCTCTCTCTCTCTCTCTCTCTCTCTCTCTCTCTCTCTCTCTCTCTCTTTCTCTCTCTCTCTCTCTCTCTCTCTCTCTCTGTTATTTAATAGCCTTTTATTGAATAACCAGACATTGCAACGGTTTATTGATTATTATAAACTGGGTGGTTCAAGCCCTGAATGCTGATTGGCTGAAAGCCGTGGTATTTCAGACCGTATAGCACATTTATTTTTGCTGCTCTAATTACGTTGGAAACCAGTTTATAATAGCAATAAGGCACCTCCTGGGTTTGTGGTATAAGGCCAATATACCACGGCTAAGGGCTGTATCCAGGTACTCGTGTTGCGTTGTGCTAAGAACAGCCCTTAGCCGGGGTATATTGGCCATATACCACACCCCCTCTGGCCTTATTGCTTAATTAGAAGCACATTTAATAATTGATTATTTCATAAGTGTAGTGCTGTTCCCGGTGCTGTTGATCATTACCTGTAAAAGAGTAAAAAAACGCAGCTTTAGAATTTGTAGTTGGATGACGGCATTTGGTTTTAGAACACAAACCATTTGTTTGTTGCTCAGTGTAGGCTGTAGGCTATTTAAGCTAGACTACTCTTTCTTTCTTATCATGCCCGTTGTCATTAAATTGAACCACTACAAAGTGCATGTTTTGATAATTAGATTGCTATTTTGACATTAAGAAATGTTTGAAAATTGACCTTTATTCCTCTTAAGTGAAGAGGTGAATTGTTTGTTCCTTCTACCATGCTCGGGTGGGGGGGTGTCAACCAGAGCATCGACATTCGGGAGCGCCAATTATCCTGTGTGTTTGAGGGATGCAATGTAGCTAAATCCCAAGGAGAGTAGCCTAATATGTACCCTGCCGGTATATTTCTACTTAATGCAGGGTTCTACACTTATAATTGAAATGTGCATGTTTTTAGGAATTTATATGTACCTTTATATGGTTAGTGTATTTATGACCATTTATTTCTGATTGGTTAATAATGGCATCTTCCAAGGTGAGGCCTTGAGGTAAAGGTAGAGCCATTATAGCGTCTGTGACAGCATGGGCAGCGACAATGAGGCGGTTTCCATTTTGAAGTAGTCAATTTTCTTCTTCACGATTGGCTGATCCCACCTGATGACCCAGTTGGACATAACTCCAACAGGGTCACCAGGAGGGATCAGCCAATGAAGTTGGAAGTCCCGCCCAGTTGACTACATTATGAAATGATGAAAGCCCTCAATGGCGCTGTCCCTTCTAGTACGGCCTTTTGGCCACTAGAGGCCTGTATCAATCTCTATGAGCCTGCCAACTTGTAGTCCTAAAAGCCATTCCTATGGGGAAAATGAATAGGGAAAGAATAGGGTTTGGGGATTAACGCCAAATATAAGGTCTGAGGTTAACACAGGCTTAGGAGATCTTAAATGTTCTGTTCTATGAGATAATATCACTCAGTTATGACCTTTATGAATTATCAAGCCTTTATGTGCTTTATGTGTTTTTTCTATTGCATAAATGCTTCAAAATTGACAAAAAGTGACGTTAGCTGATGAAGATGATCACATAGAAGAAAACGTATAAGATCTCCTAAGCCTGTGTTTAGCACAGACCTTATTTTCACAGTTTATCTAAAAGACCTACAAAAACACAAACTTTGTCCAATGAGACATGGAGGAGTTAGTGCCTACAAAAAGACGCCATTACTGTTTTTCTGTATTTAACCTCTGTCACTCCTGTTATGGCCATCCCGTGTAGGTAGAAAAGAACTGAGGCTCTGAACTATCCTACCAAGACCAAGCTGCTACTACTACTACTGCTACTACTACTACTACTTCTACTACATTTACATTTTAGACATTTAGCAGACGCTCTTATCCAGAGCGACTTACAGTTAGTGAGTGCATAAATTTTTCATACTGGCCCCCCGTGGGAAACAAACTCACAACTCTGGCGTTGCAAGCACCATGCTCTATCAACTGAGCTACACGGGGCCCACTACTTTTACTAATACACTCTTAGAAAAAAAAGGTGCTATCTAGAACCTAAAAGGGTTCTTCGGCTGTCCCCATAGGAGAACCATTTGAAGAACCCTTTTTGGTTCCAGGTATAACCCTTTTGGGTTCCATGTAGAGCCTTTCTACAGAGGGTTCTACATGGAACCCAAAAGGGTTCTGCCTGGTACCAAAAAGAGTTCTACCTGGAACCAAAAAGGGTTCTCCTATGGGGACAGCCGAAGAACCCTTTTGGAAACCTTATTTCTAGGAGTGTACTACTACTACTACTACTACTACTTCGGCCAGACAGGGGACGGGGTAAGGTTGGCATGCTGCCAGTCACAGGCATGATTAAGGCTTGGTTATTTTGAGCTGTAGGTCAACTATTATTTGATTTATTTTTAGTTATCCCGAGTTTATGTCCAGTAAACGTCCTCTTTGTTTTTTTTATTGTATATTTTGTACATAGCATACAGTTTTGCCCGGTTTATTTCACCTCCTGTAAATAAATACGCTCATCCTGAGTTTTGCACTGCTACCATCTTGTCTGCTCCTCACTGAAACCATCACCTCTAAGAGCTAGACTGTCAGGGGCTTCTGTGGATTAATGGAGATTGAGGAGAGAACCTTTGGAGCGAGGTTTGAACCAGGATCCCTGCAGTTACCAGTCAGTGTATTACCGCCTGTGCCATAAAGATCCAGACCTCTTTAATGGCAACACCTCTTGATAGGGCCGTAGTGCCCGTATACAAGGAGGCTTCACTCTTAGAAAAAAGGGTTCCAAAATGGTTCTTAGGCTGTCCCCATAGGAGAACCCTTTTTGGTTCCAGGTAGAACCCTTTTATATTCCATGTAGAACCCTCTGTGGAAAGGGTTTTTCATGGAACCCAAAACGGTTCTACTCGGAACCAAAAGGGTTCTTCCTGAAACCAGAAAGAGTTCTTCAAAGGGTTCTCTTATGGGGAATCCTTTTAGGTTCTAGATAGCACCTTTTATTTCTAAGAGTGTACACTCCCCAGGGTGAAGTAGCCAGGGAAAGGAACCTTGATGACTCTGTGATAATTCTATAAGTATAAATTTGAACAGGGGCCGGACGGGACATTATTCATCAGTCTAAAAAAAGACCCCATATCTTTCCCTCTCATCTCCCTCAATGGAATTATTAAAATGACACGCACACATCAAACGCTGTCACCCAGTGGGGCGGCCACGCAGCGCAAAACGTCATTGCTAATTTTCTCTCCCGGGTCCCCCTTCTCCCAGGCAATCTTTCTTCCTGACGGCCTCGGTCCCCTCGCTAAGTGCCCACGGGCACGAAAGACAGCCGCCGGTGACGGGAGCACTCCGGGGTTGTCACGGGCTGATGGCGAAATTTCCCCTGCTACACCGGGAGCGAGTGGATTCATCTTCATCTGCCTCACTGTGATGACTCGCCTCACGCGGCTAACCGTTGCAGTGTCGAACACCGAAGGTAAATTAAAAGAAGACCTCTTTCACCCCTTGCCAGCACTCGCTTCAACTCCCATATCTCTCTCTCTCTCTCTCTCTCTCTCTCTCTCTCTCTCTCTCTCTCTCTCTCTCTCTCTCTCTTTTCGCTCTTTTCTCTCTCTCTCTCTCGCTCTCTCTCTTTCTTTCGCTCTCTCTCTCTCTCTCTCTCTCTCTCTCTCTCTCTCTCTCTCTCTCTCTCTCTCTCTCTCTCTCTCTCTCTCTCTCTCTCTCTCTCTCTCTCTATGACACACACACACATACACACACCACCCAAAGGAACTCTGTCAAAACTTTTCTCAGCCTATCAAGTCTTAAATTAAGCGGTTGCTTGGTTCTGTGCTGCCACTCTAGCTGAGGTGGGGTGTGTGGTGTGGTGGGGTGTGTGGTGGGGTGTGTTTAGGGGTCTGTGGTGGGGTGTGTGGTGTGGTGTGTGGTGTGTGGTGGGGTGTGTGGTGTGGTGTTTGGTGGGGTGTGTGGTGGGGGTGGGGTGGGGGTGTGTGGTGGGGTGTGTGGTTTGGTCTGTGGTGGGGTGTGTGGTGGGGTGTGTGGTGTGGTGTTTGGTGTGTGTAGGGGTGTGTGGTGTGGTGTTTGGTGGGGTGTGTGATGTGTGGTTTGGTGTGTGTAGGGGTGTGTGGTGGGGTGTGTGGTGTGGTGTGGTGTTTGGTGGGTTGTGTGGTGGGTTGTGTGGTGGGGTGTAGGTGGGGTGTGTGGTGTGGTGTGTGGTGGGGTGTGTGGTGGGGTGTGTGGTGTGGTGAGTGGTGGGGTGTATGGTGTGGTGTGTGGTGTGGTGTGTGGTGGGGTGTGTGGTGGGGTGTGTGGTGGGGTGCAGGTGAGGTGTGTGGTGGGGTGCAGGTGGGGTGTGTGGTGTGGTGTGTGGTGGGGTGTGTGGTGTGGTAAAGTGAGGGAAAAAAGTATTTGATCCCCTGCTGATTTTGTATGTTTGCCCACTGACAAAGAAATTATCAGTCTATAATTTTAATGGTAGGTTTATTTGAAGCCTATAAAGTCTTAAATTAAGCGGTTGCTTGGTTCTGTGCTGCCACTCTAGCAGGGGTGGAGTGTGTGGTGTGTGGTGTGGTGTGTGGTGGGGTGTGTTTAGGGGTGTATGGTGAGGTGTGTGGTGTGGTGTGTGGTGTGGTGTGTGGTGGGGTGTGTGGTGTTCGGTGGGGTGTGTGGTGGGGTGTGTGGTGGGGTGTGTGGTGGGGTGTGTGGTGTGGTGTGTGGTGGGGTGTGTGGTGGGGTGTGTGGTGGGGTATGGGGTGGGGTGTGTGGTGTGGTGTGTGGTGGGGTGTGTGGTGTGTGGTGGGGTGCAGGTGGGGTGTGTGGTGGGGTGCGTGGTGGGGTGCGTGGTGGGGTGCAGGTGGGGTGTGTAGTGGGGTGCAGGTGGCGTGTGTGGTAGGGTGCAGGTGGGGTGTGTGGTGGGGTGCAGGTGGGATGTGTGGTGGGGTTTGTGGTGTGGTGTATGGTGGGGTGGAGGTGGGGTGTGTGGTGTGGTGTGTGGTGGGGTGTGTGGTGGGTTTTGGGGTGTGTGGTGTGGTGTGTGGTGGAGTGTGTGGTTGGGTGTGTGGTGGGGTGTGTGGTGTGGTGTGTGGTGGGGTGTGTGGTGTGGTGTATGGTGTTGTGTGTGGTGGAGTGTGTGGTGTGGTGTGTGGTGGGGTGTGTGGTGGGTTTTGGGGTGTGTGGTGTGGTGTGTGGTGGAGTGTGTGGTTGGTTGTTTGGTGGGGTGTGTGGTGTGGTGTGTGGTGTGGTGTGTGGTGGGGTGTGTTGTGTTGTGGGGTGTTTGGTGGGGTGTGTGGTGGGGTGTGTGGTGTGTGGTGTGGTGTGTGGTGGGGTGTGTTGTGTTGTGGGGTGTTTGGTGGGGTGTGTGGTGGGGTTTGTGGTGTGGTGTGTGGTGGGGTGTGTTTAGGGGTGTGTGGTGGGGTGTGTGGTGTGGTGTGTGGTGTGGTGTGTGGTGGGGTGTGTGGTGGGGTGTGTGGTGGGGTGTGTGGTGGGGTGCAGGTGGGGTGTGTGGTGGGGTGCGTGGTGGGGTGTGTGGTGGGGGTGCAGTTGGGGTGTTTGGTGGGGTGCGTGGTGGGGTGTGTGGTGGGGTGCAGGTGGGGTGTTTATTGGGGTGTTTGGTGGGGTGCAGGTGAATTGTGTGGTGGGGTGCAGGTGGGGTGTGTAGTGGGGTGCAGGTGGGGTGTGTGGTGGGGTGCAGGTGGGATGTGTGGTGGGGTGCAGGTGGGGTGTGTGGTGGGGTGCAGGTGGGGTGTGTGGTGGGGTGCAGCTGGGGTGTGTGGTGGGGTGTGTGGTGTGGTGTGTGGTGGGGTGTGTGGTGGGTTTTGGGGTGTGTGGTGTGGTGTGTGGTGGAGTGTGTGGTTGGGTGTGTGGTGGGGTGTGTGGTGGGGTGTGTGGTGTGGTGTATGGTGTTGTGTGTGGTGGAGTGTGTGGTGTGGTGTGTGGTGGGTTGTGTGGTGGGTTTTGGGGTGTGTGGTGTGGTGTGTGGTAGAGTGTGTGGTTGGGTGTGTGGTGGGGTGTGTGGTGTGGTGTTTGGTGTGGTGTGGTGTTTGGTGGGGTGTGTGGTGGGGTGTGTGGTGTGGTGTGTGGTGTGGTGTGTGGTGGGGTGTGTGGTGGGGTATGGGGTGGGGTGTGTGGTGTGGTGTGTGGTGGGGTGTGTGGTGTGTGGTGGGGTGTGTGGTGTGTGGTGGGGTGTGTGGTTTGGTGTGTAGGGGTGTGTGGTGGGGATGTGTGGTGTGGTGGGGTGTATGGTGTGTTGTGTGGTGGGGTGTGTGGTGGGGTGTGTGGTGTGGTGAGTGGTGGAGTGTGTGGAGGGGTGTGTGGTGGGGTGTGTGGTGTAGTGTGTGGTGTGGTGTGTGGTGGGATGTGTGGTGGGGTGTGTGGTGTGGTGTGTGGTGCGGTGTGTGCTGGGGTGTGTGCTGGGGTGTGTGCTGGGGTGTGTGGTGTGTGGTGTGGTGTGTGGTGGGGTGTGTGGTGTGGTGTGTGGTGTGGTGTGTGGTGGGGTGTGTGGTGTGTGGTGGGGAGTGTGGTGTGGGTTGGGGTGTGTGGGGTGTGTGGTGTGTGGTGGGGTGTGTGGTGGGGTGCAGGTGGGGTGTGTGGTGGGGTGCGTGGTGGGGTGTGTGGTGGGGTGCAGTTGGGGTGTTTGGTGGGGTGCAGGTGGGATGTGTAGTGGGGTGCAGGTGGGGTGTGTGGTGGGGTGCAGGTGGGGTGTGTGGTGGGGTGCAGGTGGGATGTGTGGTGGGGTGCAGGTGTGGTGTATGGTGGGGTTTGTGGTGTGGTGTATGGTGGGGTGGAGGTGGGGTGTGTGGTGGGGTGTGTAGTTGGGTGCAGGTGGGGTGTGTAGTTGGGTGCAGGTGGGGTGTGTGGTGGGGTGCAGGTGGGGTGTGTGGTGGGGTGTGTGGTGTGGTGTGTGGTGGGGTGTGTGGTGGGTTTTGGGGTGTGTGGTGTGGTGTGTGGTGGGGTGTGTGGTGTGGTGTGTGGTGGGGTGTGTGGTGTGGTGTATGGTGTTGTGTGTGGTGGAGTGTGTGGTGTGGTGTGTGGTGGGGTGTGTGGTGGGTTTTGGGGTGTGTGGTGGGGTGTGTGGTGGGTTTTGGGGTGTGTGGTGTGGTGTGTGGTGGAGTGTGTGGTTGGGTGTGTGGTGGGGTGTGTGGTGTGGTGTTTGGTGGGGTGTGTGGTGGGGTTTGTGGTGTGGTGTGTGGTGTGGTGTGTGGTGTGTGGTGGGGTGTGTGGTGTGGTGTGTGGTGGGGTGTGTGGTGGGGTGTGTGGTGTGGTTAGTGGTGGGGTGTATGGTGTGTTGTGTGGTGGGGTGTGTGGTGGGGTGTTTGGTGAGGTGTGTGGTGAATGTGTGTTGTACTGTGTGGTGGGGTGTGTGGTGGGGGTGTGTGGTGTGTGGTGTGGTGTGTGGTGGGGTGTGTTGTGTTGTGTTGTGGGGTGTTTGGTGGTGTGTGGTGGGGTTTGTGTTGTGGTTTGTGGTGGGGTGTGTTTAGGGGTGTGTGGTGGGGTGTGTGGTGTGGTGTGTGGTCTGGTGTGTGGTGGGGTGTGTGGTGTGTGGTGGGGTGTGGGGTGTGGGGTGTGGGGTGTGTGGGGTGGGTGGTGTGTGGTGGGGTGTGTGGTGGGGTGCAGGTGGGGTGTGTGGTGGGGTGCAGGTGGGGTGTGTGGTGGGGTGCGTGGTGGGGTGCGTGGTGGGGTGTGTGGTGGGGTGCAGGTGGGGTGTGTGGTGGGGTGCAGGTGGGATGTGTGGTGGGGTGGAGGTGGGGTGAGTGGTGGGGTGTGTGGTGGGGTGCAGGTGGGGTGTGTGGTGGGGTTTGTAGTTGGGTGCAGGTGGGGTGTGTGGTGGGGTGCAGGTGGGGTGTGTGGTGGGGTGCAGGTGGGGTGTGTGGTGGGGTGTGAGGTGTGGTGTGTGGTGGGGTGTGTGGTGGGTTTTGGGGTGTGTGGTGTGGTGTGTGGTGGAGTGTGTGGTTGGGTGTGTGGTGGGGTGTGTGGTGTGGGGTGTGGTGGGGTGTGTGGTGTGGTGTATGGTGTTGTGTGTGGTGGAGTGTGTGGTGTGGTGTGTGGTGGGGTGTGTGGTGTGTTTTGGGGTGTGTGATGTGGTGTGTGGTAGAGTGTGTGGTTGGGTGTGTGGTGGGGTGTGTGGTGTGGTGTATGGTGTTGTGTGTGGTGGAGTGTGTGGTGTGGTGTGTGGTGGGGTGTGTGGTGTGTTTTGGGGTGTGTGATGTGGTGTGTGGTAGAGTGTGTGGTTGGGTGTGTGGTGGGGTGTGTGGTGTGGTGTTTGGTGGGGTGTGTGGTGTGGTGTATGGTGTTGTGTGTGGTGGAGTGTGTGGTTGGGTGTGTGGTGGGGTGTGTGGTGTGGTGTGTGGTGGGGTGATTGGTGGGGTGTGTGGTGGGGTGTGTTGTATTGTGGGGTGTTTAGGGGTGTGTGGTGTGGTTTGTGGTGTGGTGTGTGGTGGGGTGTGTGGTGTGGGGTGGGGTGTGTGGTGTGTGGTGGGTTGTGTGGTGGGGTGCAGGTGGGGTGTGTGGTGGGGTGCAGGTGGGGTGTGTGGTGGGGTGCGTGGAGGCGTGTGTGGTGGGGTGCAGTTGGGGTGTTTGGTGGGGTGCGTGGTGGGGTGTGTGGTGGGGTGCAGGTGGGGTGTTTATTGGGGTGTTTGGTGGGGTGCAGTTGAATTGTGTGGTGGGGTGCAGGTGGGGTGTGTAGTGGGGTGCAGGTGGGGTGTGTGGTGGGGTTTGTGGTGTGGTGTATGGTGGGGTGGAGGTGGGGTGTGTGGTGGGGTGTGTGGTGGGGTGCAGGTGGGGTGTGTGGTGGGGTGTGTAGTTGGTTGCAGGTGGGGTGTGTGGTGGGGTGCAGGTGGGGTTTGTGGTGGGGTGCAGGTGGGGTGTGTGGTGGGGTGTGTGGTGGGGTGTGTGGTGTGGTGTGTGGTGGAGTGTGTGGTTGGGTGTGTGGTGGTGTGTGTCGTGTGGTGTGTGGTGGGGTGTGTGGTGTGGTGTATGGTGTTGTGTGTGGTGGAGTGTGTGGTTGGGTGTGTGGTGGGGTGTGTGGTGTGGTGTGTGTTGGGGTGTGTGGTGTGTGGTGTGTGGTGGGATGTATTGTGGGGTGTTTGGTGGGGTGTGCGTTTGGAGACGCTTTCTCTCCGTTGGGACAGACGCGAACTATCTAATTTGATTCAGTAGCTAGCTTTACACTGAACTAGCTAACAGTAGCTACTAAGGGTAAGTTTATAACCTACATTAATTTAATTTTTAATTTTTACACACTGGTAACCAGAGTTGTTTAAAAGGAATTCAAGACATGGGTGACTAGTTAACGTTAGCTTGGCTTTCTCTGTGTGTTTCATACCGTATGAGGAGGGGTTGGTTCGTTGACAGAGAGCGATGGCTAGCTAATATGCTAAATATTCTAGCTAGCTAACTAACTGTCTGAATAAGTTGATGACGTACTCACTCAAACTGTCAAAACGAACCCCAAAACTTTACACAAAGTTAGACACGGACACAAATGATCTGTTTAATGTGTTAACACACTATTGGTAGTTTGTTGTAACAGAGTATTGGTGCTAAACTGTGTGTTATTGGAAGCTAGCATGATAGTTAGCTATGGTGTCATAGAATACGGTGCCCTGGGCATTTTTTACGGAAGAATTCTGTACCAAGTTAGCTAGCTGAATAAACTAAGTTAGAGTCTATTCCTAGAAAACAATGAACCGCTATAGTTTACAACAATTATAATTTCTAAAGTGGAAGTTGGAAGAGTTATATTTGAGTGTTTCAGTGAAAGGTAAGTGAGAGAGGCCCCGCTCTCTCGCTTTCCCAGATGTTTAGTTAATTTTATTCCGATCTCTTTTGCATTATTGTCGCCTTTTCTGTAGCCTGTCAACTATGTGTCTGTCTATCCCTGTTCTCTCCTCTCTGCACAGGCCATACAAACGCTTCACACCGCGTGGCTGCTGCCACTCTAATCTGGTGGTCCCTGCGCGTATGACCCACGTGGAGTTCCAGGTTCCGGCAGCCTCTGGAACTGCCGTTCTGCGACCAACAAGGCAGAGTTAATCTCAGCCTATGCTACCCTCCAGTCCCTCGACTTCTTGGCGCTGACGGAAACATGGATTACCACAGAAAACACTGCTACTCCTACTGCTCTTTCCTCGTCTGATCATATGTTCTCGCATACCCCGAGAGCATCTGGTCAGCGCGGCGGTGGCACAGGAATCCTCATCTCTCCCAAGTGGACATTCTCTCTTTTCCCCCTGACCCATCGGTCTATCTCCTCATTTGAATTCCATGCTGTCACAGTCACTAGCCCATTCAAGCTTAACATCCTTATCATTTATCACCCTCCAGGTTCCCTTGGAGAGTTCACCAATAAGCTTGACACCTTGATAAGTTCCTTTCCTGAGGATGGCTCACCCCTCACAGTTCTGGGTGACTTTAACTTCCCTACGTCTGCCTTTGACTCATTTCTCTCTGCCTCCTTCTTTCCACTCCTTTCCTCTTTTGATCTCACCCTCTCACCGTCCCCCCCTACTCACAAGGCAGGCAATACGCTTGATCTCATCTTTACTAGATGCTGTTCTTCTACTAATCTCACTGCAACTCCCCTCCAAGTCTCCGACCACTACTTTGTATCCTTTTCTCTCTCGCTCTCCTCCAACACTACTCACTCTGCCCCTACTCAGATGGTAATGTGCCGTCGCAACCTTCGCTCTCTCTTTCCCGCTACTCTCTCCTCTTCCATCCTATCATCTCTTCCCTCTGCTAAATCCTTCTCCCTCCGATCTCCTGATTCTGCCTCCTCAACCCTCCTCTCCTCCCTTTCTGCATCTTTTGACTCTCTATGTGGTCCTCTGTAGCTCAGCTGGTAGAGCACGGCGCTTGTAACGCCAAGGTAGTGGGTTCGACCCCCGGGACCACCCATACGCAAAAAAATAAAAATTTATGCACGCATGACTGTAAGTCGCTTTGGATAAAAGCGTATGCTAAATGGCATATTATTATTATTATTATTATTATGTCCCCTATCCTCCCGGGCGGCTTGCTCTTCCCCTCCTGCTCCGTGGCTTGACGACTCATTGCGAGCTCACAGAACAGGGCTCCGGGCAGCCGAGCGGAAATGGAGGAAAATTAGACTCCCTGCGGACCTGTCATCTTTTCACTCCCTCCTCTCTACATTTTCTTCCTCTGTTTCTGCTGCTAAAGCCACTTTCTACCACTCTATATTTCAAGCCTCTGCCTCTAACCCTAGGACGCTCTTTGCCACCTTCTCCTCCCTGCTGAATCCTCCTCCTCCTCCCCCTCCCTCCTCCCTCTCTCTGGATGACTTCGTCAAGCATTTTGAAAAGAAGGTTGACGACATCCGATCCTCATTTATTAAGTGGAATGACACCGCTTGTCCTGCTCACACTTCTTTCTCCCCTCTCTCTCCAGATGAAATCTTGCGACTTGTGACGGCCGGCCATCCAACAACCTGCCCGCTTGACCCTATCCCCTCCTCTCTTCTCCAGACCATTTCCGGAGACCATCTCCCTTACCTCACCTCGCTCATCAACTCATCCTTGACCGCTGGCTATGTCCCTTCCGTCTTCAAGAGAGCGAGAGTTGCACCCCTCCTCAAAAAACCTACACTCAATCCCTCCGATGTCAGCAACTACAGACCAGTATCCCTTCTTTCTTTTCTCTCCAAAACTGTTGAGCGTGCCGTCTCTAGCCAACTCTCCTGCTATCTCTCTCAGAATGACCTTCTTGATCCAAACCAGTCAGGTTTCAAGACTGGTCATTCAACTGAGACTGCTCTTCTCTGTGTCACGGAGGCTCTCCGCACTGCTAAAGCTAACTCTCTCTCTTCTGCTCTTATCCTTCTAGACCTATCTGCTGCCTTTGATACTGTGAACCATCAGATCCTCCTCTCCACCCTCTCCGAGTTGGGCATCTCCGGCGCTGCTCACTCTTGGATTGCATCCTACCTGACAGGTCGCTCCTACCAGGTGGCGTGGCAAGAATCTGTCTCCGCACCATGTGCTCTCACCACTGGTGTCCCCCAGGGCTCAGTTCTAGGCCCTCTCCTATTCTCTCTATACACCAAGTCACTTGGCTCTGTCATATCCTCACATGGTCTCTCCTATCATTGCTACGCAGACGACACACAATTAATCTTCTCCTTTCCCCCTTCTGATAACCAGGTGGCGAATCGCATCTCTGCATGTCTGGCAGACATATCAGTGTGGATGTCAGATCACCACCTTAAGCTGAACCTCGGCAAGACGGAGCTGCTCTTCCTCCTGGGGAAGGACTGCCCGCTCCATGATCTCGCCATCACGGTTGACAACTCCATTGTGTCTTCCTCCCAGAGTGCAAAGAACCTTGGCGTGACCCTGGACAACACCCTGTAGTTCTCCGCTAACATCAAAGCGGTGACCCGATCCTGCAGGTTCATGCTCTACAACATTCGCAGAGTACGACCCTACCTTACACAGAAAGCGGCACAGGTCCTAATCCAGGCACTTGTCATCTCCCGTCTGGATTACTGCAACTCGCTGTTGGCTGGGTTCCCTGCCTGTGCCATTAAACCCCTACAACTTATCCAGAACGCTGCAGCCCATCTGGTGTTCAACCTTCCCAAGTTCTCTCATGTCACCCCGCTCCTCCGCACACTCCACTGGCTTCCAGTTGAAGCTTGCATCTACTACAAAACCATGGTGCTTGCCTACGGAGCTGTGAGGTGAACGGCACCTCCTTACCTTCAGGCTCTGATCAGACCCTACACCCAAACGAGGGCACTACGTTCATCCACCTCTGGCCTGCTAGCCCCCTACCTCTACGGAAGCACAGTTCCCGCTCAGCCCAGTCAAAGCTATTCGCTGCTCTGGCACCCCAATGGTGGAACAAGCTCCCCCACGACGCCAGGACAGCGGTGTCACTGACCACCTTCCGGAGACACTTGAAACCCTACCTCTTTAAGGAATACCTGGAATAGTATAACAGTAATCCTTCTACCCCCCCCCCCCACCCAATCATTAAAATAAATTTTTTTATAAATAGGGTGGTTGTCCCACTGGCTATCGTAAATTAAATTCTCCAATTTGTAAGTCGCTCTGGATAAGAGCGTCTGCTAAATGACTTAAATGTAAATGTGGTGGGGTGAGTGATGGGGTGTGTGGTGGGGTGTGTTGTTGGGTGTGTTGTTGGGTGTGTGGTGTGGTTTGGTTTGGTGTGTGTAGGGGTGTGTGCTGTGGTGTGTGGTGTGGTGTGGTGTGTGGTGTGTGGTGGGTTGTGTGGTGGGGTGTGTGGTGTTTGGTGGGGTGTATGGTGTGGTGTGTGGTGGGGTGTGTGGTGTGGTGTGTTTTGGGGTGTGTGGTGTGTGGTGCGGTGTGTGGTGGGGTGTGTGGTGGGGTGTATGGTGGGTTGTGTGGTGGGGTGTGTGGTGTGTGGTGGGTTGTGTGGTGGGGTGTGTGGTGGGGTGTGTGGTGTGTGGTGTGTGGTGTGTGGTGTGTGGTGTGTGGTGTGTGGTGTGGTGTGGGTTGGGGTGGGGTGTGTGGTGGGGTGTGGGGTGTGGTGTTTGGTGGGGTGTGTGGTGTGTGGTGGGGTGTGTGGAGGGGTGTGTGGTGTGGTGTGTGGTGGGGTGTGTGGTGGGGTGTGTGGTGGTGTGTGTGGTGGTGTGTGTGGTGTGGTGCGGTGTGTGGTGGGAAGTGTGGTGGGGTGTGTGGTGTGGTGTGTGGTGTGTGGTGTGTGGTGTGGTGTGTGGTGTGTGGTGGGGTGTGTGGTGGCATGTTTGGGGTGTGTGGTGTGTGGTGGGGTGTGTGGTATGTGGTGGGGTGCAGGTGGGGTGTGTGGTGGGGTGCAGGTGGGGTGTGTGGTGGGGTGCAGGTTGGGTTTGTGGTGGGGTGCAGGTGGGGTGTGTGGTGGGGTGCAGGTGGGGTGTGTGGTGGGGTGCAGGTGGCGGGTGTTTACAGGAGGAGGGGAGGGGATGCTGGCCGGACTGGAACAGCTGTTGGTGCGTGTCCAGCCAAGCAGAGATAGAGGGAGAGTAGAGAGGGGTAAGAGGGGAGGGGTGAGGAGAGGGGAAGAAGGGAGCAGGGGTGAGGAGGGGGGAGAGTGGAAAGACAACGAGGGGAGAAGGGGTGAGGATAGAGGAGAGACAGGGGGAAAGAGGGGAGCAGGGGTGAGAAGGAGGAGAGAGGAGAGGGGAAGAGGGGAGCACGGGTGAGGAGAGGGGAGAGAGGAGAGGGGTGACGTGATAGGAGACGGGAGAGGGGTTTCGAGATGGGAAAGGGGAGTTGAGAGCTGATGGGCGATTATCAGGTGGGGCCAGACCCGGTTCACCCCGGCCTATTGCAGGATGATGAATTGGAAATCATTTTAAATACCTATTGGTGTTATGACAAGAATTGGTTCCCCGACACTTTTAGTGTACCTTTTGGCCAGTCTTAACTTTTTATTTGTATTACTCCAAGTAATATGGACTTATAAGAAAGGGGATTTAAAGGGATGAGTTTATATATCCCCATAGAAAAATATAGGCAATATCAATTTATGGACTGAGCTAGGGTTTCAAATCTATCAATGCCCCAACAGCACCATGCATCTCAATGTACACACCTCCAACATGAAAGCCACATATAAAACAGGCAGGGTGCGACGCAGACTGACCCACATGTCCCTTTAAACGTGTGCAGGAGGAAAAAGCTTTTTCTAATTTACACATAATGATGGACAAAGTCATTTGGATGAGAATTATAGTGGTTTTGCAAGCTGTGAAGCATATCATGACCATTAGGCTTTTACACACTGCCCTGGCCTGGCCTGGCATAACTGAAGATGCGCTCTGCAAGATACACATCCCTTCCAACGTCATTAAATCCCTTTAAAAAGAGCCTAATTTGAGGAGCAATAAAAAATGTAATCATTTTATTACCAAAAGAGTATTTAACAAGTCGCTAATGAAATGCCAAAGCAGGTTAGCTACATTTAACCTTCAGAAAGAAAACCATGGATCACCGTCTACCTCAAGGCATTGTGGGACAGAAATGTCATCCTCCATTATCCTCCATACCTGAAGTGGTGCTTCGCATCTCTCACTCTCACACATACGTGCGCACCCACACACACACTCCATGAGAGGGGGTGGAAAATTAGGTGATTCAATTAATGGCCATTCTTTACGTGTGGGGGTGAGGACGCAGCGGCACATATCTTTATGCACAGGGCGGGTGACACTCACACACACGTCTCAAACTGTGAGAGACTTCTGACGGGACACTGGGGCATAAAGAGACACTAGCTCGCTCTCACACAGTCTGCACACACACACACACACACACACACACACACACACGGCTGTTCACCATGGCACTACAGCGGGCCGCTCCACTGGAGCTCTCTACGGGTCAATTAAGGAGAAAATGAGACACTCTCAGTCTGTCACCATAAAAGAGGGATACCGCTCATATACCGTTAAACTGCCAGCCTGTGTGTGTGTCTCTGTGTGTGTGTGTTTGGAGAGAAAGTGAGACATATTTCCAGTAAAGTAATTGTCAAGTCCTTAAGGGGCAGAAATACACCAAGGTCCTCTTGAATTGTCCCATACATTATATTACATTACAGCCAAGCCACATCTCCTTTGAAGCACAGAAATAATTTATGACCGATAACAAAAATACTCTATTTCCCATTACAAGTTCCCTCTCCGGTCTGAGGGAAGGCCCCTCAAAGTTAATTGAAAAGTGTCCGGGCTTCATTTGCATAAGAAACACATTGAAATGTTGAAAAATTATATATAAATAGGTGGTCAGGTGTGAAATATAGCTTTTGGCTGGTGGGTCGTTTACAACTATAGCTTTAATTATCTGACGTGTGTGGGTTGAGTGTGTCCGTGTGCATGTGTGTGTCTGTGTCTATGTGTGTGTGTGTGGGTGTGCGTGCGTGTGCGTGTGCGCTCATGTGTGTGTGTATGTGGGTTGTGTGTGGCCTGGCTGGACCTTAATGAGAAATACCTTGATGGAGGTGCGGAGGAGGAGGAGGAGGAGGAGGAGGAGGAGGAGGAGGAGGACAGAGAGGTAGAAAGATACATACAGAACTGCTCTCTGTCCACTGGAGACAGGTAGCACACACTTTTACACACAGAAACATATACATACAGTACTGTATGTAGTGTAAAGAGGTGGTGTGGTAAACTATGCTCACGTGTTGAGTAACCCATCTTAAGACTCAAAGACTTGAAAAAAGAACAAAAGACTTATGTTGGCTCTTGGAGCAAATGCCAGGCTTTAGCTCAGGGGGCTAAAATGGTATTGTGGGTAGCTGGGGTAGCTGGGGTGAATGAGGGGCTACTGGCTCACTTGTTTGACCTCTCGCTTCCACCTTTCTCTTTCTCTCTGTCTCTCTTTCTTTAGCTCTCTCTCTCTTTTTCTCTCTCTCTCTCTCTCTCTCTCTATTGCGCTCTCTCTCTGTTTCTGTGTGTATGTACAATAGTTTGCCAGTCTGATTTCCACTGGTTTATTATTCTATTGTGTCTTTTCAATCTTATTGTGTGTGTATACCCTGTTATGGCCCAGATATAGAAAGCACAGTTGAATACAGTGAAACAGTAAACTTCATCCTACTTCTCAGGTCATGGTGATAATAGTCCGTTTAGCTTTCTGGGTTGAGGAGTCTCTGTTCACTGATTGAAATTTGGTTGTTGAGTTAAATATATTTAACATTCAATGCTCTTCTGTGATCTGAAAACCCTGAGTGAGACGTCTCTATTTTATAATAATAATAATATGCCATTTAGCAGACGCTTTTATCCAAAGCGACTTACAGTCATGCGTGCATAATTTTTTTGTGTGTGTATGGGTGGTCCCGGGGATCGAACCCACTACCTTGGCGTTACAAGCACCGTGCTCTACCAGCTGAGCTACAGAGGACCACGCCCCACACAGAGGATCGCGCCCCACACTCCTGTTGGAACGCTCACTTCGATACAGGATAGGAGCTACTGTATATCATTTGAGCACAAGGGCCAGACAGACAGTCCTCTCTGAAGGTATGTCTCCTCGCTCAGACAGAGGACATGTGGCCACCTCTGTCTACACTCCCAAAGCCTCCTCCCTGACTCCTCCTCCTCCCTGACTCCTCCCTGACTCCTCCTCCTCCCTTGCTTTTTTCTCCTCTTTTATGCACAAAGAAAACAGCTTGCGTTGCCCTGCAGGTAGAGCGGCTCCGCTTTCCCCTTCACTCCTTCTCTCCGGTCACTTCCCTGTAGAGTGGGCGCCATAACGGCAACTCCTGGGGTGTTTTTTCTCTCGCCCTCCCCCCTCATCTATTCTGTCGGGGTAGCGGGAGCGAGGGAGGGAGGGAGGGGTCAGTAGCAGCAGCAGCGGTGAATGGCGCGCCCTACTCAGCTTTATTAAAGTGGAAGGAGGCAATATATTTCACCCCCCAGCCCCAGAATACACCCAGATAGACAAGCGAGCAAGGCTAATCCTAGGGATGAAATTAGCAGGTGCGGTGGCGGGGGCCGGTGCAGTGCTGCTGGATGATGAACGAGGCTGAGCCGGCTATAGGCCCGCCGTCCACCGGGATAATTATGCACGGCTCCCAGGCTCCGGGCTGTCAGTCTGTCTCTCTGTCGGCTATGGCCCTCTTTTTTGATGGCTCTATTTTAATGGGGGATTCTGCCTGTGCTTGAAATAAATAGTAAAAAGCTATTAAAATTGAAATTGTTCTAGGGCGGGGAAAGGAGGTGGGGGAGGAGGGTGCTGAGGGGGGAAGGGGATGTGACCTTATTAAAAGGATGTTTTCTAGGTGCGAGTGGAGCGAGCGAGGTCCTCCGCACGGTGAGTGTGGAGGGGATTCTCGTGGGTTACGCCAATCTGAGGGCACACGTTGCTGACACGTCTTTGACTACTGTGCCCACCACTTCCCATCTCTTTCTCTTTCTCCTCTGAACTCCTTTCATGGATGTAAAATAGATTCATATTCAGGAACTGACTTCAGACAACCAGACCATTTCACCTAGATGGAAGTGCAAGTAGGTGAAAATGTAGGATCGTCATTTTCAACGACATTTTCAAACTACAGTGCATTCGGAAAGTATTCAGACCCCTTGACTTTTTCCACATTTTGTTACGTTACAGCCTTATTCTAAAATGGATTACATTGTTTTTCCCCCCTCATTAATCTACACACAATACCCCACAATGACAAAGCAAAAACAGTTTAAAATTTTTGGGGCAAATGTAAATAATTATAAAACAACATCACATTTACATAAGTATTCAGACCCTTTACTCAGTACTTTATTGAAGCACCTTTGGCAGCGATTACAGCCTCGAGTCTTCTTGAGTATGACGCTACAAGCTTGGCACACCTGTATTTGGGGAGTTTCTCCCATTCTTCTCTGCAGATCCTCTCAAGCTCTGTCAGGTTGGATGGGAAGCATCGCTGCACAGCTATTTTCAGGTCTCTCCAGAGATGTTAGATCGGGTTCAAGTCCGGGCTCTGGCTGGGCCACTCAAGGACATTCAGAGACTTGTCCCGAAGCCACTCCTGCGTTGTCTTGGCTGTGTGCTTAGGGTCGTTATCCTGTTGGAAGGTGAACCTTCGCCCCAGTCTGAGGTCCTGAGCGCTCTGGAGCAGGTTTTCATCAAGGATCTCTCTGTACTTTGCTCCGTTCATCTTTCCCTTGATTCTTGAGTCTCCCAGTCCCTGCCCCTGAAAAACACCCCCACAGCATGATGCTGCCACCACCATGCTTCACCGTAGGGATGGTGCTAGGTTTCCTCCAGACGTGACGCTTGGCATTCAGGCCAACGAGTTCTGACCAAGGCCCTTCTCCCCCGATTGCTCAGTTTGGCCAGGCGGCCAGCTCTAGGAAGAGTCTTGGTGGTTCCAAACTTCTTCCATTTAAGAATGATGGAGGCCACTGTGTTATTGGGACCTTCAATGCTGCAAACATTTTTGGTACCCTTCCCCAGATCTGTGCCTCGATACAATCCTTTCTCGGAGCTCTACGGACAATTCCTTCGACTTTATGGCTTGGTCTTTGCTCTGACATGCACTGTCAACTGTGAGACCTTATGTAGACAGGTGTGTGCCTTTCCAAATCATGTCCAATCAATTGAATTTACCACAGGTGGACTCCAATCAAGTTGTAGAAACATCTCAAGGATGATCAATGGAAACAGGATGCACCTGAGCTCAATTTCGAGTCTCATTGCAAAGGGTCTGAATACTTATGTAACTAAGGTATTTCTGTTTTTATTTTTAATTAAGTAGCAACATTTTCTAAAAACCTGTTTTTGCTTTGCATTATGGGGTATTGTGTGTAGATTGATGAGGGGGACATTTTTCATTTAATCCATTTTAGAATAAGGCTGTAACATAACAAAATGTGGAAAAAGGGAAGGGGTCTGAATACTTTCCGAATGCACTGTTCATTGTAGTGTTGTGTATTAGTTTATTTCTCAAAATGTATTCACAATTTATGTTATCTCTAACATTATTATATCTAACATTATTATATCAACTCTCAGTGGCAGTGTGTGATATGAATTTGTACACTTTGGTCTTCTTTGTGGTTTCTATGTTAGTGAGTGAGACTATGCATTATGTGTGTGTCCAGTCCAGAGTAGCCCAGTCCAGAGCAGGAGAGGGATGGAGAGAAGGAGGAAAGGGGGGAAAGGGAGAGGAATGGGTGAGGGAGGTGAGTCTGTCAGAAAGCTCTGACCAGCACACTGACCCCTCTCCAGGGAAACAATTACTTTGAGAATGTAAGAGCACAGCCTGACACACACACACACACACACACGCGCACACACACACACACACACACACACACACACACACACACACACACACACACACACACACACACACACACACACACACACACACACACACACACACCACACCACACCACACCACACCACACCACACCACACCACACCACACCACACCACACCACACACACACACACACACACACACACACACACACAC
Organism: Coregonus clupeaformis; assembly: GCF_020615455.1. Classification (NCBI taxonomy): domain Eukaryota; kingdom Metazoa; phylum Chordata; class Actinopteri; order Salmoniformes; family Salmonidae; genus Coregonus; species Coregonus clupeaformis. Next base: position 3,322,540 of record NC_059216.1, on the reverse strand, counting down.
ACACACACACACACACACACACACACACACACACACACACACACACACACACACACACACACACACACACACACACACCGGGAGAGGAATGGAGCGAGCAAACTTGTTGGCCCTCACAAAATGGAGGACAAGCAGATATGCTTCCACCTCACGCAGGTCACCTGTGAAACAAGTCAGTATTCGACGTCCATCCATGTCCAAGGACGTTGGGAAATGACATGGAAACCGGCCACTAGGGGCAAAAGTGAGCGCTGTTACCTTCAAGTTGGTTTCGGATATGCAATGGCATTGTAGACGGGGATGGTGGATGGGCATAAGAATCTGCCTCTGCAAAGGTTGCATGTTTCAATACAGCAATATAAAGTAGTTTTTTTAAGACTATCCCAAACCTTAACCCTTACCTTAACAATTCGGTGTTAATGCCTAACCTTAAGAATTCTGAGTTAATGCCTAAACTTAACCTTAACCTAAAAATTCGGAGGTAAACCTATCCTTAAACAATTAGAAATGTGATGCTTGGAACAACTTCGAAATTTGATGTTTGAGAAACATGGATGAACTAGTAGTTTTCTTGAACACACTTCACAACATGTCACTTCCTGTTGAACGCGGAACGTGGAATGAGGAATGAGGGAGAGCTCGGTTCTTATTTTTGGAAAGTTTATTTTTTTGGAACGTTTTTTAAATGTATTGAAAACGTTTGGTTACTAGCTAACTACATTCTGAGTTTGGATCACACGACGCGGTTGGCATCAGTTGCTGGGACCGCTGCTATCTGTCCAATGATCCTGCCGACCAAGGCCGGGTCTGAGAAGCTTCTTGGCGTAGCAGCTTGCCTAGCTGCTAACTAGCTGCCTATCAAGCTAGCAGGGTTTTTTTGAGGGCTTGAACTCAGCCCGTGACGCGATTAGCTTGTGGCTGTCTAGATCCCTGCTGTTTTTTCCAATCTTCCCTACAAACTGCCCTGTTTGGAACTGCGAGGAGTAACAGCGTAACCTATGTAGCTACCATAACAAAGACCAAAGGCGGCGGGAGTACCGTTGAGGATAGTGGTGTCTTTCTATCACAGGTGAATGATATTTTAAATGAATAAAAAGAGTTCTACAGCAGTTGTTAAAACAAGAAAAAGTGTTGTGTCCAAATACTGGTGGAGTCAACTAATAAAATAATGGACGACCTGACCAGAGAGGTCCAGGACCTGAAGAACAGTTTACAGTTCTCCCAGGGTCAGTTCTATGAGTTTAAACAGGAAAATGGCAAGATGACATCAATCTGTAAGTAACTGAGAAAGGACATCAGTTCTGTACAGTGAGGGAAAAAAGTATTTGATCGCCTGCTGATTTTGTACGTTTGCCCACTGACAAAGACATGATCAGTCTATAATTTTAATGGTAGGTTTATTTGAACAGTGAGAGACAGAATAACAACAAAAAAATCCAGAAAAACACATGTCAAAAATGTTATAAATTGATTTGCATTTTAATGAGTGAAATAAGTATTTGACCCCTCTGCAAAACATGACTTAGTATTTGGTGGCAAAACCCTTGTTGGCAATCACAGAGGTCAGACGTTTCTTGTAGTTGGCCACCTGGTTTGCACACATCTCAGGAGGGATTTTGTCCCACTCCTCTTTGCAGATCTTCTCCAAGTCATTAAGGTTTCGAGGCTGACGTTTGGCAACTCGAGCCTTCAGCTCCCTCCACAGATTTTCTATGGGATTAAGGTCTGGAGACTGGCTAGGCCACTCCAGGACCTTAATGTGCTTCTTCTTGAGCCACTCCTTTGTTGCCTTGGCCGTGTGTTTTGGATCATTGTCATGCTGGAATACCCATTCACGACCTATTTTCAATGCCCTGGCTGAGGGAAGGAGGTTTCCACCTCCATGTTTGACGGTGGGGATGGTGTTCTTGGGGTCATAGGCAGCATGCCTCCTCCTCCAAACACGGCGAGTTGAGTTGATGCCAAAGAGCTCGATTTTGGTCTCATCTGACCACAACACTTTCACCCAGTTCTCCTCTGAATCATTCAGATGTTCATTGGCAAACTTCAGACGGGCCTGTATATGTGCTTTCTTGAGCAGGGGGACCTTGTGGGCGCTGCAGGATTTCAGTCCTTCACGGCGTAGTGTCTTACCAATTGTTTTCTTGGTGACTATGGTCCCAGCTGCCTTGAGATCATTGACAAGATCCTCCCGTGTAGTTCGGGCTGATTCCTCACCGTTCTCATGATCATTGCAACTCCACGAGGTGAGATCTTGCATGGAGCCCCAGGCCGAGGGAGATTGACAGTTATTTTGTGTTTCTTCCATTTGCGAATAATCACACCAACTGTTGTTACCTTCTCACCAAGCTGCTTGGCGATGGTCTTGTAGCCCATTCCAGCCTTGTGTAGGTCTACAATCTTATCCCTGACATCCTTGGAGAGCTCTTTGGTCTTGGCCATGGTGGAGAGTTTGGAATCTGATTGATTGATTGCTACTGTGGACAGGTGTCTTTTATACAGGTAACAAACTGAGATTAGGAGCACTCCCTTTAAGAGTGTGCTCCTAATCTCAGCTCGTTACCTGTATAAAAGACACCTGGGAGCTAGAAATCTTTCTGATTGAGAGGGGGTCAAATACTTATTTCCCTCATTAAAATGCAAATAAATTTATAACATTTTTGATATGCGTTTTTCTGGATAAACCTGCCATTAAAATGATAGACTGATCATTTCTTTGTCAGTGGGCAAACGTACAAAATCAGCAGGGGATCAATACTTTTTTCCCTCACTGTATATGAATCCATGATAACAATGACAGAGAAACTTTAAAACTTTAGCATAATTTAAATGAAAAGACAGAAAGACAAATTCAACTCCATCTGTCGTCGAATCAGATGGCTTATTCATCACAGAACCATGTGATGTTGCCAATTATTTTTATGACGACTTTATTGGCAAAGTGAGCAAACTTAGGCAGGAAATGCCAACAACAAACAGTGAGCCATCGTACTCATGCATAAAAAACTAGTAATGAAAGAAAAGCATTATAAGTTTGAATTTTGTAAAGTTAGTTTGGGAGAGGTGGAAAAATTACAGACAAACCTCCTGGCATTGACTGTTAGTATGCTTATAGAGAAGGGCACTCAACAAAAATGACTGATGATTGGTTGAAAGAAATTGATAATAATAATTTTGTGGGAGCTGTACTGTTAGATTTCAGTGCAGCCTTTGATATTAATGACCATAACCTGTTGTTGAGAAAACATATGTGTTATGGCTTTTCAGCCTCTGCCATATCATGGATTCAGAGCTATCTATCTAATAGAACTCAGAGGGTTTTCTTTAATGAAAGCTTCTCTGTCATACATGTAAAGTGTGGTGTACCGCAGGGCAGCTCTCTAGGTCCTCTACTCTTTTCTATTTTTACCAATGAACTGCCACTGGCATTAAACAAAGCATGTGTGTCCATGCTGATGATTCAACCAAATACGCTTCAGCAACCACAGCTAATGAAGTCACTGAAACCCTTAACAAAGATTTGCAGTCTGTTTTGCAATGGGTGGCCAGTAATAAACTGGTTCTGAACATCTCTAAAACTAATAGCATTGTATTTGGTAAAATCATTCCCTAAGTTCTAGACCTCAGCTGAATCTGGTGGTGAATGGTGTGGCTGTTGAACAAGTTGAAGAGACACTTGGTGTAACCTTAGATTGTAAACTGTAATGGTAAAAACATATAGATTCAATGGTTGTAAAGATGGGGAGAGGTCTGTCCATAATAAAGAGATTCTCTGCTTTTTTGACACCACACTCCACAAAGCAAGTCCTGCAGGCTTATCTTATCTTGATTATTGTCCAGTCTTATGGTCAAGTGCTGCAAAGAAATACCTAGCTAAGCTGCAGCTGGCCCAGAACAGAGCGGCACGTCTTGCTCTTCATTGTAATTAAAGGGCTAATATTAATACTATGCATGCCAGTCTCTCTTGGCTAAGAGTTGAGGAAAGACTGACTGTGCCACTTCTTGTTTTTATAAGAAACATTATTGTGTTGGAAATTCCAAATTGTTTGCATAGTCAACTTACACACAGCACTGACACGCACACTTACCCCACCAGATGTCACGCCCTGACTCAGGGGACTCGTATATGTTGAGTCAGGGTGTGTAGTTTCTATGTTGTGTATATCTATGTTGTAGTTTCTATTATGTCTAGATCTATGTTGGCCTGTGTGGTTCCCAATCAGAGGCAGCTGTCGCTCGTTGTCTCTGATTGGGGACCATACTTAGGCAGCCTTTTGGCACTAGTTAGTTGTGGGATCTTGTTCCGTGTAAGGTATGTTGTTTGTGTGCTACCTTGGACTTCACGTTTCGTTTGTTGTTTTGTTGTGTGTTTATTCGTTAAATAAACATGTTGGCATATCACGCTGCACCTTGGTCCGTCCCGTCGATAAACGAACGTGACAGAAGATCCCACCTAACGAGGACCAAGCAGCGTGCCCAGGAAGAGCGAGTAGCGATGTCACAGGTGGGCAAATTGTGGTCATGGGAGGAGATATTCGCGGGGAAAGGGCCATGGGCGAAGGTAAATGCCCAGGCAGGAGAGGAACGACGGCAACATGGAAGCCGGCCGAGGAGGAGGCCCGAGAAGCAGCCCCAAGAAAAACAATTTGGGGGGCTAAAGGGGTGGTCGGGGAGCGATAGAGAAGAGCCCCGACCACTGCACCCGGTTGGGTTTCGGATTGGGTCCCTACGACCTTGGGAAGAGGAGTGGGAACAGTACTACACTGAGGAGTCGGAGGATGACGACGACGACGAGTGTCTGTTCCCTAACTCGTGGGGGCTCCCGGAGGAGTCCTCACGGGAAGAGGAGTGCCGACGATGGAGACCCGAGAGGCAACCCCAAGACATTTTTTTTGGGGGGCACACAGTGTGGACGACAAGGCAGCAGGAGGCAGTGACAGGGCGGATCTGCAGGTTAGGAGGCCACCAGGTTATGGGGGCTATTGGTTCAGAGGGAGCAGGAGTTATTAGGTCAGAGGGAGGCGCTACAGGAGGCTATAAGGGAGAAGGAGAGTGTAGAGGCACGGCGAGAGGAGCTGGTTAGGCAGCAGAAGGAGCGGGGGTTTATAAAGGTACCCAGTCCCGCTTCTCGCACCAAGCAAGTGGTGCGTGTCGCCAGTCTGGTCCGGCCCGTTCCTGCTCCCCGCACTAAGCCAGTGGTGCATGTTCCCAGTACGGCCCGACCCGTTCCTGCTTCCCGCACTAAGCCAGTGGTGCGTGTTCCCAGTACGGTTCGGTCCGTTCCTGCTCCTTGCATCAAGCCAGTGGTGCGCGTCGCCAGCCCGGTCAAGCCTGTTCCTGCCTCTCGCACCAAACCAGTGCTGCGCGTCGCCAGCCCGGCCCGGCCTGTTCCTGCCCCTCGCACCAAGCCAGTGGTGCGCGTCGCCAGCCCGGCCCGGCCTGTTCCTGCCCCTCGCACCAAGCCAGTGGTGCGCGTCGCCAGCCCGGCCCGGCCTGTTCCTGCCCCTCGCACCAAGCCAGTGGTGCGCGTCGCCAGCCCGGCCCGGCCTGTTCCTGTCCCTCGCACCAAGCCAGTGGTGCGCGTCGCCAGCCCGGTCCGGCCTGTTCCTGTCCCTCGCACCAAGCCAGTGGTGCGCGTTGCCAGCCCGGCCCGGCCTGTTCCTGCCCCTCGCACCAAGCCAGTGATGCGCGTCGCCAGCCCGGCCCGGCCTGTTCCTGCTCCCCGCACCAGGCCAGTGGTGCGCCCCGTTCCTGCTCCCCGCACCAAGCCAGTGGTGCGCGTCGTCAGCCCGGTCCGGCCCGTTCCTTCTCCCCGCACCAAGCCAGTGGTGCGTGTGTCCAGTCCGGCACGGCCCGTGCCTGTCCCACCGGTGCCTGGTCCGGCACCGGTCAGCTGCTCCACTCCGGAGCCAGAGCAATCCGCTCCACCGGGGTCCAGTCCAGCTCCGGTCAGCTGCTCCACTCCGGAGCCAGAGCAATCCGCTCCACCGGTGCCTGATCCAGCTCCGGTCAGCTGCTCCACTCCGGAGCCAGAGCAGTTCGATCCACCGTCGTCGGGTCCAGCTCCAGTCAGCGGTTCCAGTCCAGACCCAGACGTCAGCCCCTCTCCAGGTTCGGGGTCTCCCACACCAGGGTCCAGACAGGGCTTGGTACGTCGTGGGAGGAAGGAGAGGGGAAGCAGCGCGCCGAGGTCCAGACCAGACCAGGGATGCAACAGGGAGGTGGAGAGTAAGTGGTGGTCACGCCCGGAACCGGATCCGCCTCCGAGGCGGAATGCCCACCCGGCCCCTACCCTGTTATGTTTATGTGGCGCGGTCGGAGTCCGCACCTTTGGGGGGGGGGTAATGTCACGCCCTGATTCAGGGGACTCGTATATGTTGAGTCAGGGTGTGTAGTTTCTATGTTGTGTATATCTATGTTGTAGTTTCTATTATGTCTAGATCTATGTTGGCCTGTGTGGTTCCCAATCAGAGGCAGCTGTCGCTCGTTGTCTCTGATTGGGAACCATACTTAGGCAGCCTTTTGGCACTAATTAGTTGTGGGATCTTGTTCCGTGTAAGGTATGTTGTTTGTGTGCTACCTTGGACTTCACGTTTCGTTTATTGTTTTGTTGTGTGTTTATTCGTTAAATAAACATGTTGGCATATCACGCTGCGCCTTGGTCCGTCCCGTCGATAAACGAACGTGACACCAGAAATGCCACCAGGGGTCTTTTCACAGTCCCCAGGTCCAGAACAGATTCAAGGAAATGTACAGTATAACCCATGAATGATTGGAATTCTCTTCCATCTTATACAGTGCAAGTGAACAGCAAACCTGGTTTAAAAAAACTAATAAAGCAACACCTCACGGCACAATGCCTCTGCCCCATGTGACCTACTTGTTGTGTGTATGTACTGACATGTATGTGTAACTGATAGATGCGCACACACACACACACACACACACACACACACACACACACACACACACACACACACACACACACACACACACACACACACACACACACACACACACACACACACACAGACTGCATATACGTAAAGTGTAAATATTTTGTCTGTAATGTCTTTTTCGTTATGTGTCGGACCCCAGTAAGACTAGCTGTCGCCATTTTCTTCGGCTAATGGGGATCCAAAAAAAATCAAATCAAATCAAATCAAATGAGCGTCTAATTCTGACCTGAGACTGTGAGAGCTGGTAGTGTAGTGTAGTGCACCTGCATTCACAGGAATAGACACACACTGGGAGTGCATAGTCATACGTGCACACACACACACACATGCACGCACGCACACACACACCCACGTTGGTTTTACTATCCAAGTCGGGACCCAAAAATTTATTCCCATTCAAAATCCTATTTTCCCTAACCCCTAACCCTAAACCTAACCTTTAAACTAACCCTAACCTTAACCCTAACCTTAGCCCCAAACCCCTAACCCTAAAACCAACCCTAATCCTAACCCTAATTGTATCCCTAACCCTAATTGTAACCCTAAACCCTAAATATAAAAAAACATTTTTGTTATTTGGGGGACCAGTGAAATGGTTCCTTGTTTTACTATCTTTTGAGGACTTTTGGAGACCAAAGGGAGAGTAAAGTTAGAACACACAACACACCGTATGTCTAATTCTGTCTTGGCCCATCCCCTTCTCCTCTCCTTGCCTGGCACAAACCAACGTTGACCTCTCTTGTTCTGTTATCATTGTTACAAACACTGGGGTGGCCAACTCTGGTCCTGGAGAGCTGCAGTGTGCACAGGCTTTTGTTCCAACCCAGGTATAACAGACCTTATTCAAATAATTGTGGTCTACATTTAAGACCATGATTAGTTGAATGTTTAAAACTAAGTGTGTTAGTACCGGGCTTAGACAAAAGTGGACACATTTCTACGGACTGCAGCTCTCCAGGTCCTGAGTTAGCTACACCTGAGTTGTATTTATTAGGGCACATCGTAGCAAAACGTTTTAAAACATTGTGCAATGGAAAACACAATGTGCGTTTCTAATTGGATAAGTTCAGATAGTATCTCCCGTTCGGATCTGTTCTCATGCCTAGTGAATACGACCCCGGACAAACCCTTCTAGCAACCCCTTCTTTCTCTGAGTGTTAAGAATCTGTCTCTCCCCCGACCAGCAGATGGCGATGTTTACCATGGAATTTACATTTTGAGACCTGGTAGCTTACCATCAGTAACTGTTAGGATCGGGCTCAACAAAGTCAACAACCTGAGAGAAGAGAGAGGGAAAGGAAGAGAGAGGGAGGGGTGTAGAGGTGTTCTTTCTGTAGGGAGATGTGTTCTGGTACAGTAATTCATTGAGGCTAATGAGCGTCACCTTCCTTGCCTTTGAAAGCAGAGTCCTACAGCACAAAAATCTGTAGAGGGATCAGCACACTAAGTCCAAACTGCCAAACGTCAACATCAACACAATCCTACTGTACATTACTCAGACAGGACATGGAAAAGGTTTACACACGCATATTATCTGTTGAGGGCTGTTAGATGTGTTTTATGACTCTAGTCAACAACTGCAGAATAATGTCACACATATTCACATATTTGTTCTATTTAGTGTTGACTACAGTTGAAGACTGTGACTGTAGTTTGGTGTTGACACTATTGCGGGGGTAGTGTGTGTGAATTTGTGTGAGTGTGAGGTAGTGCAGACATACTTTTTTGTATCTTTGTGTAGCTGCGTGTGTTTTCATACATTTGTGTGTATGAATCAGTGCAGACCAAGGGATGCTTTTGAAGGTATACACTGTACTGCAGTTGTTTACACTTCTCAAGCTGCTGTAAACTGTATCAATGCTCACCTTGCAGAAATGTCTCCCGTCTTTTAACCCATTTTACTGGTGCAGACATTGGCGCTATATCCTTTAGAGAAGAGGACAAGTTATTTCTACTCTGTGAAAAAAAAGAAATAAACTTTGATAAGCTATTAAGGACCTAACCCTAACCCTAACCCTTGTTTCACAGACAGAGAGAACTATGGTCCACTATTTTTCTTTAACCTCTCTGTAATCTCATCTACAACTTCTTCACAAAATACATTAACATAAATGGATAAAACATACAGTAGATGGCTTTCTGTTTTGTCACGTTTAGATGTAAAAGATGTAGATAAAGCACCAACTGAAGCACAAAGGGAAAAAAGTTCAAGCACAAATCTCATAGTGAATTTAAATCAAATCAAATCAAATGTTATTTGTCTTGCGCCGAATTCAACTGGTGTAGACTTTACCGTGAAATGCTTGCTTACGGTTCCTTTCCAACGATGCAGAGTATAAAAGTAATAATACAAAAATAAAAATAACATGGAAACACAAGAGGAGTAAATAAAAATACATTAGAATGGAGCTACATACAGGGAGCACCAGTACCAGATCAATGTGGAGCTACATACAGGGAGCACCAGTACCAGATCAGTGTGGAGCTATATACAGGGAGCACCAGTACCAGATCAATGTGGAGCTACATACAGGGAGCACCAGTACCAGATCAATGTGGAGCTACATACAGGGAGCACCAGTACCAGATCAATGTGGAGCTACATACAGGGAGCACCAGTACCAGATCAATGTGGAGCTACATACAGGGAGCACCAGTACCAGATCAATGTGGAGCTACATACAGGGAGCACCAGTACCAGATCAATGTGGAGCTACATACAGGGAGCACCAGTACCAGATCAATGTGGAGCTACATACAGGGAGCACCAGTACCAGATCAATGTGGAGCTACATACAGGGAGCACCAGTACCAGATCAATGTGGAGCTACATACAGGGAGCACCAGTACCAGATCAATGTGGAGCTACATACAGGGAGCAGCAGTACCAGATCAATGTGCAGAGGTATGAGGTATTTGAGGTAGATATTTTTGTGAAGGCAGGGTAAAGTGACTAGGCTTCAGGATAGATAATAATAACAAGAGTAAAATAAAGAACAGAGTAGCAGCAGGAAATGATGAGTGTAAAAGTGTGTGAGTGTTTGTGTAGTGTCGGTATGCGTGTGTGTGTTATGTGTGTGTGTGTGTGTCATGTAGTGTATGTGAATGTGTGTGGGTTTTGTGTGGGAGTGTCAATGTAGTGTGTGTGAGTGAGTGTATCTGGTGTGTATATGTAGTCTAGTGAGTGTGCATTCGGTCAGTGCAAGATAGAGTCTACATTCTGCTTATCTATGGAAAATATCAGCCTAATAATGTAAACAACTACCGATCAATGGTTGTAACTATCCAAATCTAGTATCACATTAATGCATTTCAAGAATAGAGTATTTCTCTAAGCAATAATTACAAAATAAATACAATACAATAACAGTATAATTATGCATCAATATTTTTGTTTTCAATTAGGTTTTTAAGGCACAAATACTTGAGAATTAACTGTAAATTAATTCTAAATTAGATTTTAAATTAAATCAGCAAGTGATAATTTAAGTGTAGCTGTGGTAACTAAAAGGGGAATTATACTTGCAAATCATACCCACTGCAAAAGTGTCCTAACTACAAACAATACCAAAACATCCAGTGGCAATAACATAAAACATATAAAACTATTACAATAACACAAAACACAAAACTAAAGAAATACGAATAATATAATTTAATATGTAATTAAAAGAGGAAGGTAGCAGGTTTTGATTTGGAGTGTATCGTACCGTAGTTTGAGATGGGACATGATAATGCATTATTTAACCACTGACAGCCATATGCAGACACTGTCCATCAGTCATATACGGTACCCTAACCTCTGATTTACTGACACATTATTGATCATTATAATATTTTCTTAATTGTTTGTAGGTCATTAGGAACACTTTTTTTCTTCTAAGAGTTCTCTTAAGACAAAACAAATGACATACAAAAACCAAGGCAAACTAATACAAATTAAGAAATGAAAAAATACTAACTAAATATCTATAAATCTATCTTATAAATCATCGATATCATATGGGTTCTGAACACTTAGAACATAAAAAAGACTGATTAATGTTTTTATAACCATTTAATTTAAATGATTTTTTACAAAGTTTCAATATGATAAGAACTGTACATATTGTTGTATGTTGTCAAATTCTGCATACAATAAAATATAAATGTCACCAATGTCAATTATTATGAAATTATATAAATTAATGTAATGTTTTAATCCACCATGAATAAATTAATCTAATTAATTATAATATTTATGTGTAAAAATAACTTAATCAATACATAGTTAAGTATTGATTCCAATAGATTGCTATTGTTCACATATCCTAAACTCAAATGGATAAACATTCCTGTCATTAAAAAAAGGCAACGCTGTAGATCCCCGATCCGAGCAGACCATAAGAGCCAATGTACCATTTAAGCATCATTCCATTACCTCTCCCGGATGAAATGAACACTTAATGAAAGATCTTTGTTGTCTATTTCATAAGGAGCAATAAAGAAATCAGATCAGTCATAGGATCAGATCAGATAAACAGTATATAAGGAGCTCTCCTAGCTCTGCCACACTTAGCACTCTTGCCAATCTAATCCACTCTCACTTCTTCTCTCTCCCAGGTACCTCAGCTCTGTCCTTTCATTCAATTCTGTTTACTGTCTGGACAATTATTCTCAATTTTAAACTGGGTGGTTCGAGCCCTAAATTCTGATTGGCTGACAGTCGTGATATATCAGACTGTATAATATTGGTATGAGAAAACATTTATTTTTACTGCTCTAATTACGTTGGTAACCAGTTTATAATATCAATAACTCTGCGTTGCGTCGTGCATAAGAACAGTCCTTAGCCGTGGTATATTGGCCATATACCACCCCCCCCCCCCAGGCCTTATTGCTTAATTATAGCACTTAGAGGGGGAGTAGAGGGGTCCACGAGGTGCCTGGGGTGAGAAGGGGAAGAGGGGGAGAGAGGGGTGGAGAAGCACTCATCTTGCAGGCAGTGGCTCATGCCTGTTCACCTCGCTATCATCCAGAAGGCGAGGTCAGTACAGGTGCGTCAAAGCTGGGACCGAGAGAATGAAAAACAGGTTCTATCTCAAGGCCATCAGACTGTTAAATAGCCATCACTAGCACATTAGAGGCTGCTGCTGCCTATTGAAATCATTGGCCACTTTAAGAAATGGAACACTAGTCACTTTAATAATGTTTACATATATTGCACTACTCATCTCATATGTATATACTGTATTCTGTTCTATAATATTCTGCTGTATCTTAGTCCATGACGCTCTGTCATTGCTTGTCCATATATGTATAGACTCTTAAATTCCAATCCTTACTAGATTTATGTGTATTGGGTATATGTTGTGATTTTGTTAGATATTACTTGTTAGATATTACTGCACTGTCGGAGCTAGAAGCACAAGCATTTCGCTACACCCGCAATAACATCTGCTAAACACGTGTATGTGACAAATACAATTTGATTTGATTTGATTTGAAACCACTGCGAGAGACGAAGAGAGAGAGAAAGAGAGATGGAGAAAGAGAGAGAGAGAAAGAGAGAGAGAAAAGAGGGAGATGATTATGCGGCGCTCATTTACCTGGTCCTGATTTAATTAGAGGAGCCCTTAAATATGATGAATCACTGGCCCTGTCTTCACTTAATGCTTTTACCACATCCCAATAAAGACACGTAATCAGGTGAGATGGAGGTCCAGACCTGCATATGCACAGAGAAAAAGAGAAAGAGAGAGAGAGAGAGAGAAAAAGAGATAGAGAAAGAGAGAGAGAGAGAGAGAGAGAGAGAAAGAGAGAGAGAGAGAGAGCCTGCTGCCAGCTGCACTCCCCCCTCGCTCCCCCTCCTCTGCTTTATTAGCCTAGCCACTTGGCTAGTGACTCCGACGCACCGCCAGGTGGATCATTTCCCGGCTTTACCTCCGTAATTATGAAATAATCAGTTCAGAGCCTGGCCCCTCCATCAGGAGAGAGAAGAGGGGAGGGAGGGGAAAAAATAGCCAGAAGCTACTTTCTCCACACCCCCCCACCTCCCACCATCCACCTCTCCCTCTATCCAACCACCCTCCCTTCTTCTCACTTGATTCCTGGACCTCCCCAGCACAGGACCCTCTCCTGCTTGTCACCAACAGAGCCCTTTGACAAATCACGTGAAGGGCAAACTAACTTTGTAGGACAAGTCAAACTTAAACATATGGCTCCGGTCCCTTAGGTGCTCTCCTGTACTCAGCCTGTTTCTTTTTTCTTTTATTGAGTTCCCAATAAATTGGGATGCTAGTCTTCCTTTGGTGTGACACATAACGAAAAAGAAATCACAGACAAAAATACTTTACATTTACATTTACATTTTCGTCATTTAGCAGACACTCTTATCCAGAGCGACTTACAAATTGGTG